>NC_044203.1:37826000-37948182 GCF_900880675.1 Sparus aurata | reverse complement strand
CGGACACCCCGGTCAAACTGAATCCAGTAAAGGGCCGCTGTGGCTGCAGGTTTTCATTCCAACCAAGCAAGAACACACCTGATCCAAAAAGTCAACTGTGTGAAGACAATCATTTGATTGAATAGTCGAGTCAGCTGTGTTCTTACTCGGTTGGAGTGAAATCACTGCATCCACAGCGGCCCATCATGGATCAGTTCGAGACACCACTGGCGAGCTGCTGGTCGTCAAATGCTCATTAATACAAACACATTCAGGACCGTACCTTCCTGGCCCTTCACAATAAAATGACATGCTTTAAAAGCTCCTAAATATGCTGAAAAGTCTTTCTTAAATAAAAATGGATTATTAAATAATTTCCCAGTCATTAAAGTAATTCTATCTAATTTCCATTTTTAATGTAAACCACCACCACCTGACCTGCTCAGGCTGAGCATTGCCCCAACCGTTCCTTACTGCTTTCTCTCATCAAAGGTCACTTCTTTTACTAATTAATAAAAGTATAATGCCCATGTACAAATATGATGATTCTTAGTAGTGTGTAAGTTAGTTCTACTTCAACTTCAGTGGCAGTCACCCAGTAGAAGCACCAGCCCTAATCAGAAGCAGCGTGAATATTATGCTAACATCAGCCAATGTAGTATGAACCTATTCGCAAGCACAATAGAAAATTAATTGAAATATTACACCATTTGTATCACCCGATATATGGCAAATCACATAATTAAAAGAATATATATTGTTCAAATATTGATTAAAAAAACTCCAGTAAACCCAGTGAAATGACTCTTGATGTTTTTTGTGTAGCCTCTGAGCAGCAGATAAGCCAGTCTACTGCTGAAAGGGATGATGAAGAGGCCATGACTGCACAATGGACAGGTAGAGAGGATAACAGAGTAAACCATATAAAGTTATTTCATCTGAGATTAGATAACACACAGCAGAAGTGATGATAGATTCTATATCTATCTATCTATCTATCTATCTATCTATATATATATATATATATATATATATATATATATATATATATATATATATATATATATATATATATATATATATATACACACACACACACACACACACACACATATATATATACACATATATATGATATCCAAATATTCAGAATGAACTTAACATTAGGCTATAGATTCAAAGGTATGTTAGACTAAACAGAGTTCATTGCAGTCATGACATCACAGTGTCTATGCCCTTCTGCCTTTTAATTGCCATGCAATACAGATGAGTCAGATGCTGAGAGAGATGACAGTGAGATCATATCCAGGGAGACAGCAGAAGCCCAGCAGAAGATCCCAGAGGCTCAGGCAGATGCTAGTCTAGATGAAGAGAGTGATCATTTAGATTTTTTTGCTCATCCTCAACCACAGGATCTAGAGGTGTTTTTCAGTTACCATCCTCAGCAGCCCACAAAACACCCCCTACTGGCTAAGGTGTTTCACAGCAAACATGGTACCAACCGCAAGTGGTTGACATACAGTGAGAAAACACAATCACTCTATTGTTCTGTGTGTTTGGCATTTGCACCTGCTGCAAGTGATAGTCCTTTCATAAAGGGAGGTATGAAAACATGGAAACATGTTCATCAGCGGATAGAGGAGCATGAGAAAAGTAAAATCCACAGAGATAGTGCTGATGCTTACTTTCTGTTGGCTCAAAGGGCAGATGTAAAAAGCCTTCTGGCTGGCAAACAAATGTCTTTACATCATGAGCAGGTGAAGAAGAAGCGTCAGGTGATGGAACGCATAGTAGATGTGATCAAAGTCATAGGCAAATGTGGACTTAGTTACAGAGGGGATAAAGCAGAGGCTGCTTATACACTTGAAAATACCGCTGTCAATCATGGCAACTTTCTGGAGTTGATGACACTTTTGAGCCGGTATGATCTGTGCCTTCAACAACACATGAGCAGTTGTATTGAGCAAAGCAGGAGGCATCATGACACTGGTGCAAAAGGAAGAGGTTCTCTTGTGACTCTGCTCTCAAAGGACATTGTTGGTAAAGTCGTGGATGTTCTCAGCCAAGTGATAAAGGGCAAGATTGCAGATGAGGTTAGAGAGGCGGGAATGTTTTCGGTTCAAATTGATACAACCCAAGATGTCACATCAAAGGACCAGTGTGCTGTCATTGTCAGATATGTCACAAATGCCATTCATGAGCAGTTGGTTGCTGTAGTGGACTGTGAAAAATCCACTGGCAAGTACTTGACAGAGCTACTGAAACACACATTAGAAAAACTCAACATTGACATTGGCACATGTGTGGGCAACTCCACTGATGGTGCAGCAAATATGCAGGGACAGTACAAAGGGTTCTCTGCATTTCTCTCAGAGCAATCTCCGACACAGATTTATGTCTGGTGTTACGCACATGTTCTCAATCTGGTACTGGCAGACACAACAGGCAGTGTTATAGAAAGTGCATCTCTTTTTTCATTGCTTAATGAAGTGGCAGTTTTCCTCAGAGAGTCATATAAGCGCATGCAGAGGTGGGAAGAGACAAGTGAGGACAAACGTCACAGGAGACTGTGCCCAACAGGGGAAACAAGGGGGTGGGCTAAGGATCAGGCTCTCACTAAAGTCTTTGGGTGTTTTGGTAATCCCCAGGATGCATTGTATGTTGACCTGCTGCTGACCCTAGCCTCTGTTGAGGGAGATGGGAGTATGAAGCCAACAGTGAGCGTCAAAGCAAAGGGATACATTGAAAATCTTCAGAAATATGAGATTATCCTCACTGCTCAAGCCTTCCTCCGCATTTTCCAACATACATCCCCCCTGTCCAAGTACCTACAGACACAGGGAATGGATATCGTGACAGCTCAGCATCTGGTTGAGGGGACAGAGGATAACCTCAAAAAACATGTCAGGGACTTTGAGGGAGTGAAAGGAGCAGCTGATGAGTTTGTGAAGTGGGCCAATGAAAAGCTGCAAGAGATGGACAACTGTGAGCTAGCTGTGCAGACTGCACTACCAGAGAAGTGTGTCCAAAAAAAAGAAAAGAATGCCAGGAGAGCTTACAGATGATGACACAGTAGCCTCACCTGATGCTGCCTTTGAGGTGAATGTCCATAATGTCAGTCTGGACACTGTGGCAGGTGGCATCAATAGGAGGTTTTCAGCAAATGCAAAACTTGCTTCAGATTTTGCTTGTCTTGACCCTAAAAACTTTCCTGAAATAAGGGCAAATGGGCTCCCCAACTCAGCGCTTAAGGAAATCAGCAAATGTCTGCTTAGGTTCGATGACAGAGCTACTGTTAGCACATTACATACTGAGCTTTCTAGCCTGGCATCCCAGTGGGAGAGACTGAAGAAGTCCCTGCATGAAAGTTACACTGTCAGGACAGGTTGTAAGATGGAGAATGGACAGGAGGATAGTGGTGGACGGTCACATATGGAACCAGAGATGGAACTTGAGAGCAGGACCTGTTCTTCCTGCAAAAACTGTGCCATTTGTGTACATCAAATCCTCTCACAGTATAACCTCCTCACAGATGCTTACCATGTGATTGGGCTGGCATATAAGTTTCTGTTGACACTTTCCATCACTCAGGTTGCCTGTGAGAGAAGCTTCTCAACCTTAAAGTTTGTCAAAAATAGGCTACGAAGCTCAATGACACAGGACCACATGGAGGCTTTCATGCTAATGTGCACAGAGAAGGAAATCCTTATGTCTATAGACAATGACAAAGTGATAGACAAAGTTGCAGAAACCAGTGCATTGCTTAGGCGGCTATTGATGCTGTAGATACTGTTGGTGTTATTTGCAGTTTGCAAGTATAAACCAAAACAACTGTGCAACATGCCTCTCTGTAAGGAAGAATGATTATACAACTTTTTATTTCAAATGTTTAAATTTTAAGCGGGCATATCGTTCTATGTGAAATGGGCAACTGTTTTTTGTTAACTTGGTGAAAAAAAATTAAATTCTATACGTTTCAAACATGTTATGAATAAAACTACACGATAGTAAGAGCTGAACTGTTGCCTCATTTTATCAATTTCAACCATGAAAAAAGTGGGCCGGTCATGGGCCTGAAACTCCCGGGCTGAAAAGTGGCCCCACTCCGGCCCTGCCCCTGGGCGAGGGTGTCTGTTGTGAGACCCGAAACACCCGATGAACCCAGGTGTCAACACTGATGATGTGTCTTAAGTTGCACCAAAAGTGTATTTTAGAACGTAGGAGAAAGTAATGAATTACATTCACTCAGATACTGTACTTAAATACAACTTTGTAGTACTTTTACTTTACTTATGGAGTATTTCCTTTTCATGCTACTTAATACTTCAAGTAAAAGGACTTGTTCTTCAGTAATGTACCTGCTGGACTGGGAGATCCAGTGTGTTTTGAGGAAAATATGATCTCTTCAACGATTAATTTTACACGATCACATTGTGTGAAATATTGACTGTTAATGTTAAAGATAGATAGATATATTTTTTTGATCCCAAGCTGGAAATTCCGGTGTAGCAGCAGCATTATACACAGAGACAATAACAGCACAATGAAATAAGAGAAACAACCTAGACATATTAAATAGCAATAGAAAAAAGTAAAACAGTATACAAAATGTACAAAATACATAAAAATGTATAAATAAGCAGAGTAATTGTAGTGCAAGATGAAATATAAGGTGCGGTGAACAGATTGTATAAAACCAAAGTGCGTAGAGACTTTGAGTTATGACCAGAGTTTTAAATATTAAATATTGAATATTTATTTGCTGAGAAAAACTGAATATGAATGTAAAATATTGTACTGGTACATCTAAAAAAATTAGGAAAAAGTTCAATATTTTTTGTCACCCATTTCAGAAAGTGAAAACCAAACATTGTATAGATTCATTGTCAAGAGGAAGATGAGAGACACCAGAACCAACAATGCAGATGACCTGAAGGCCGCTGACGAAGCAGCCTGGGCTTCCATCACACCTGAGCAGTGCCACAGGCTGATGGCCTCCATGCCACGCTGCACTGAAGCAGTGATCATGCAAAAGGGGGCCAAACCTGACATTTCTGTTTAAAATATCCTTTTTTTTATTCGTTTTATGTAATATTCAAACACTGAATTTTGGGTTTTCATTAGCTGTAAGCCATAATCATCAAAATTCCAAGAAATAAAGGCTTGAAATATTTCACTCTATGTGATATGAATCTTTATAATGTTTGGTTTTCACTTTCTGAAATGAATGACAAAAAATACCCAACTTTTTCATGATATTCTAATTTTTTGAGATGTACCTGTGTTTACTGGCGATCAGACGGTTACCTTTTATAACTCAGTATATACTAAAGCTTTCTTTCTTTCTTTCTTTGTACATGAAACTCTTTTCATTTTAATTTGAAGGTTTGAGCCGGAAGCTGCAGTCCTTCCGGCTGCCTTGACAGAATAAAGCGACAGAATAAACGCGGAAGTTGGCCTAAAGTCAGCTCGGCAGAGGAGAAACAAAAAGACAAGTTGAAGTTTAACTTCACAACTGGACACTTTACTTTTCATCGACCTGTAAGAAACCTGAGCGGTGAGTTTGTTCCTGAAACATCCAACTTTTATTATCTTTTACCTGCAGACTAACTTCCTGTTTCAGCGGGAAAGTTTAGCAGATTTTAGGCCAAACAGCCAACACGTCCGTTTGCTCCTTCCTGCGGAGGAAAGCACCACACCAACCTCCATTCAAAATCCAGTCAATTTAGAAAAAGATGTTTCTGTGAAGGAAACACGGCATGAAGCCTGTTTATGTTTCCTACAGAGGGTTAGGTGAGTAAACATCAGCTCATCTGTCAGAGTTGTTCTCGTCATATTTCCTTTGACGATTTTCCAGCAAGATGTACAGCGGAAAGTGTTTGAAGTGACTTATAAAAGATGAGATATTCGTATAATAAACTGCGGAATGTTAGATAAAGCATATGCCGAATTCACTAGAACACACATCTGTTTACGGGAAGGCTTCCAGTCCCGTCCTGCAGTGGTTCTGTGTCCGTCTGTGAGCTCGTAATCATTAAATAACTAAACTTTAAATGAAGTCCGGTGTTTCAAGAGATGACAGAGGCGTGTCAGAGACCATCTGGTGACAGAAGGTCCACAGGATGTAAGTCAGTTTATTTACCTGTATAAATATCTCTGATCAGTGTTTGAGTTCACTCACTCACCTGGACTCACCTGTCTGCTCGGTTTCACTTTCACTCTGAGTCTTTAATGTCACGCAGCCGTTAACAGACACTCACAGCGTCAGTGTCCTGCAGGACGTGACAGCAGTGTTCATGTACTGCTGCTGCTGTCATGTCAGTTAATAGTGAAAAGGTCTAAATAAGAATACAAGTGGAAACTATATTATTGCATTAGTAATCACTTTGAATTTTTGCAGGTGATTTTTGCATATATTTGCAATGTTTCGCAATAATGTTGTAATTCTGCTCCTGAGGCTGACCTGGTCTGGAGCTGGTGCTGCTGCTGGTTCTTCTGTCCAGTGTCGGTGTGATTCTGTCAGACTAACTCTGGTGTCTCTCTGCAGCTTCATCATGGCGAGTCAAGTTTACTCCCCAACGACGGCGCCGAACCCAAAAGACTCCTGGTTCATGGTGCCATCAGACAATCTGGATAAAATCCGCTTTGGGATCAAAGTTGTTGAAGTGGTGAGTTCAAACGTCCTGAAGTGTTTCAGACCGCTGCGCCAACACAACATCGCCCTGTTGTTTGTACAGTCACAGGTAACCAGTGAGAGTCTGAGCTCATCATGAAGACACGCTGACTGTAGTAATGGTGGACGGCGCTGCTGTGATGTCACCAGCAGGTTTCTGCATCAGAGCCAAAGTATCACAAACATGTTGAAAATCAAACATTTAAATAAATGTATCATTCACTTGTAGATCTGATGCTGAAGCACGTTTAACATCAGATACTTAAAGACTTTTACTTGAGCAATAATCGTACAGTTGACTTTCACTTTTACCAAAGTAATATTTTAACAACATATCTGTGTTTTTACTCAAGTGAGACTTCTTCTTTACAACACTGCAAAAAACAAATGCATCAAAGTCTAATCTGTGGAAAACACTGCAGTCTCATCCGATGATGAATGTGGTTTACACATCTGCAGGTCGATGCTCTCAGAAACACGAAACACAGGACAGATGAGTGTGAACCTGGTTTATACACAAAATACAAGCCGACTGATCTGAGAGCAGTCAGACCGGCCTCAGACCTGCTAACAGGAGGAAACCACAGCTCCCAGTGTGTGGTCTGTTAACAGAGTGCTGTTGTGAGTAATCACAGGGGAAACGTCAGAAACACATTTGATATTCCGCTGAATGTTCCTCAGGAAACTTTGTTAAAGCAGTAAACCAGCTGAGAGGCTGCAGAAGAACTGATCTCAGACCAGAACAAACACTCCTGTAGCAGCTGCAGAGAAACGCAGCAAAACAAAATGTTATTTGTATTTTCTGCAAAAGTTTAACAAACACAAACTGAGGAGAATGTGAGAGGCGATTAGAGAGGATGAAGTCTCAGTGCAGGACGTCGTGTTTCCATCCCCGTCATCACCGTGGTGACTGAAGGCTGAGCTGCAGCTGATGATCATCTGAGCTTTAGTTCATCTGGAGATCATTTATTTAATTACATCGAATGATCTTTAAAGAGTCTTCACTCGTCTGGTTCTGTCCAAAGCTCAGATATAAAACACACAACAGAGATCGTTTGTTAGTTCTTTAATTAATGAACCTGTTTTCAAAAAAAGTTCATTGTTTTTGAAATAATAAAGTTCATTTTATGGTTCCAGCTAATCTTTATTTTTAATATCAGTCTGATCCAAATAAATCCAGATGTCACAAAGACGATGATCACATTATTATTATTATTAAATTATCACACAGCTGAAGAGGATTAAACTGGACATTGGCAGGGTTAAGTTCTCAGCCTCAAACATCATCATGTCCGTCTCCGTCTGACTTCCTGCCTGCAGCTCGTTGATCCAGTGAAGACGTTTATCAGACAAACACGAGGAAACAAAGAATCACTCATTCACTGTTTCACCACGTTTCTTTAAATGAAACACAGATTTAAACCTTGTCAGTTTATACAGAGCTGGTTAGTGTGTGTGTGTGTGTGTGTGTGTGTGTGTGTGTGTGTGTGTGTGTGTGTGTGTGTGTGTGTGTGTGTGTGTGTGTGTGTGACCCCTGTGTGACTGCAGCGGCTCTTCAGGAAGCTGCACTTTGGGAAGTGAAAGTGCTGCAGAGCTTCGTTGGCAGATCTCAGACCAGCTGACCCTCGGCTGTTGCAACAGTTAACAGTCGGCAGGACGAGCTGCATCCGGCCTGCAGGCCGCCGGCTGCGGAGTGTGGGACAGAAAGAGGATGTGCTGGACGACTCTGAAACGTCCTGCTGAGGCCTCTGATGTGTGAGCGTTACGTCTGAACGTCTCTGGATCAGTTGAGTGGCAGTAGTCGTTAATGCTCCTGCTCTCTGAACTATGACTGAATATTATAAAGTCCTCCGTGTGGATCGCTCCTCGTCCTCATGTCTCGGCCTCAAACTTTGCTGCTCTGCTTCGTCCTGAAAAGAGAAATGAGCTCATAAAACAAATCAATTAATGGGACATGTAGGATCTGGTGCTGTTTCCTCCTCTGTTGTTTTGAAGCGGACCAGCCGTGTGACTCAGGAGCTTCACATTAACACCAACATGTTGAGTCCATGTTGGTGGGTCAGGTGTTGACAAGACATTCAACACTGGCCTGCTGCAGGTGCCGGACACTGTGTGCTGCAGGTGCTGCAGGTGCTGGACACTGTGTGCTGCAGGTGCTGGACACTGTGTGCTGCAGGTGCTGCAGGTGCTGGACACTGTGTGCTGCAGGTGCTGCAGGTGCCGGACACTGTGTGCTGCAGGTGCTGCAGGTGCTGGACACTGTGTGCTGCAGGTGCTGCAGGTGCCGGACACTGTGTGCTGCAGGTGCTGCAGGTGCCGGACACTGTGTGCTGCAGGTGCAGGACACTGTGTGCTGCAGGTGCTGGACACTGTGTGCTGCAGGTGCTGCAGGTGCCGGACACTGTGTGCTGCAGGTGCTGGACACTGTGTGCTGCAGGTGCCGGACACTGTGTGCTGCAGGTGCAGGACACTGTGTGCTGCAGGTGCAGGACACTGTGTGCTGCAGGTGCTGCAGGTGCTGGACGCTGTGCGCTGCAGGTGCTGGACACTGTGCGCTGCAGGTGTTGGACACTGTGCGCTGCAGGTGTTGGACACTGTGTGCTGCAGGTGCTGGACACTGTGCGCTGCAGGTGTTGGACACTGTGCGCTGCAGGTGTTGGACACTGTGTGCTGCAGGTGCTGGACACTGTGCGCTGCAGGTGTTGGACACTGTGCGCTGCAGGTGTTGGACACTGTGCGCTGCAGGTGTTGGACACTGTGTGCTGCAGGTGCTGGACACCGTGTGCAGCTCCGTGTTCTCCAGAGGAGAAATGGATCCTAAATGTTTTCAGCCGGCTGCTCTGCAGCTCCAGTGTTTATAAGAGCAGCGTGATGTCAGCTGATCTTATTTTAGCTCTGTGGTTCAGGGTTTGTCTCCGTCTGAAGGAAACAAAGACTTTTTTACGAGCTGACATTCAGTTTTAAACACAGTATTCTGACTGTAAAACCCAGAGCAGAGACAAACACCGTCTAGAGCTTCACCACAGCACAGACGGAGAAAACACAAACTACATGTGTGTTTCTCGTGTGTTTAACGCTCCACACGTCTGAACGTGACAAAGTGATGAAGCATCAGATCTCTGCAGCTCTTCAGCCTCCTTCAGCTCTGGTCTGGGCCGTCGTGCTCCTGCTTCAGTCTGAGACAGGAAGCAGAAGTCCTGCAGCGTTATTCAACCACCACAACAACAAAATACTGAAGTGTTACACTGAATACTATTCACAGGGCTGAGAGACGTGACGTCACAACACACTCACAACACATTCAACTGGATAATCACACATCTCCACAAATCAAATTACAATATTTTTGACTAAATATGTCGATATTGAGACGATTTTGAAGGATGATTCTTGGTACTTTGACACAGTAAAGTCACTTGTAACTAAAGCTGTTGTATGTGGAGTAAAAGGACTAAGATTTCCTCTGAGGTGTAGTGGAGTAGTCCCAGTTAGAGGTACTTGTACTGTACTTAGTTACACTGTGCAGAGCAGCAGAGGGTGGAGACGTGTCGGCCTGAAGTCAGACGGTTCATTAAACATAAGATTTAATACAAAGCGATGAACTTCAGCCTTCAAGTGAAGACGTCCAGGGTTCAGTTACAGTTACTCTGAGTAGTTACATTACTTTACTACAACTGGGATCAGACATTGTGATAGCAGAGTTTTCTTGAAATATCAGTTTTTCAGCCTTTTAATAACTGGATTTAAGGTCCAGACCGCTGCTGTGTTCTCTGTTGGATCGTACCATTAAATGTTCCAGGGTGGGGGTGGGCCGGCTGCTCCTTCCTCTTCCTGTTGACTCAGCTCAGTGCGGTCCAGACACGCCCACTACAGTCCCTGAGTCAGCAACTCCCACTGAGAGCATACTGGTCCCCCACACACACACACACACACACATACACACACACACACACACACACACACACACACACACACACACACACACACACCAGTCTGCACAGGGTTCATTTTTACTTTTACTCTTTCTTTGACTTCCTCACTTGGAATTTGTGTGACGTCTTCAACATGCAGCCACTGGACTCATGTTGTCTATTATGAGTAATAATGTATGTTGGGACTCACCTGTGCTGAGTCAGGTGAGTCCATATATGGACGGTCTTGGTCACGTGCTGAGTTGAACAGGTGATGATGTGCATGTTGTCTGTGAGCATCAGCTGGCTGTGTGGGTGTTTCCTGGATGTTCTCATTAATGAGTTCTGACCCGTCGGACTGAAACACGCTGATAATCTGACGTCTGTGTCTCCGTCAGCTGTTCTCCTTCGTGGCCTTCATCCTGGAGGAGGTGGTCAGCAGCTGCGTCAACTGCTCCTCTCTCTACTTCTTTGAGTTCGTCAGCTGCACGGCCTTCCTCTTCACCCTGCTGCTCCTCATCCTCCTCTCCACCGTCCTGCACACCCGGGTGGGCATCACCTGCTGGCCCAGCCTGGTAAGAGCTCACCTGAACAGCTTTAACTCTCCTTCTTCCTCTCTGAGGGTCACATGTTCACACTGACTCTGCTCTCATGTCTCAACATACAGCTGCAGCTGATTAGCTTAGCTTAGCTTAGCATAAAGACTGGAAACAGGATGAAACAGCTCACCTGCCTGTCCAGCAACAGATGATTATTTTCATCATCCATTAATCTGCTACATGATATTCTTAATTAATCATTAAACTTTAAATCTCTTTTCAGAATATATATAATTTTACAATTTTACTGAAATAATGAATCAATCATAAACAGACGCTGTTCAACTTTCTGACGGTTAAAAGATCACATTAACAACCAATCAGCAGCTTTAAAGTCACCAACATTTTTCTTTATTTAAGGGTAAAAACAGTGTTTCAGCTCTAATGGAGGCGATTGTGTTTCAGTTTCTCAGCGGTTTACAGATTAATATCATTCAGTGTGACATCACTTCCTGAGGACGTCATTATCTCTGATGTCCCTCCAGAATAAATGTCTATAGATCCACTAAGATACCAGAGGAGAAAGAATTTGATCACCAATTATTATTATTATTATGATTATTATTATTTATTGATCAGTTTGAATGTTTTTTAAGGAAAACAGTCTTCATTCTGATGTCAGCTTGTTAAATCTGGTTTCTTTCCTCCTCTGTGAGAACGAACTGACAATGTTTGAGTGGAGGACGAAACACTGATCGACATTTTAGGGACTGAACAATAATAAACAGATTAATAGATATTATAGATATTAATCAATATTCATATATTAATATTCGTCTGTGGGAACAGTAGCCATGTTTCCATAAAGCGGGCAGCGAGTTTCAAGAGAACTTTAGAAAGTTTGCAAAAAATGTCAAATAGTGAATCTGGTGTCTGTTCTGAGAGAATGAACTGAAAGTGTAACCTGGTCAGAGGACGGAGCGGCTCAGGCTGCAGAAGGAAACAGAGACAAACTAGAGACCAGAATGAGTCGACAGGCAGGTTTTAATCGTTCTTGCATGTCAGCTAACATCAACCATGTGGCGTGTTGTCCGCAGACGACAGAGAAAACAGCTGATCAGTTTATTCAGCAAATCTGTTTCTGTCAAACACTTTAACTCTGATTCAAGACAACAACCACCTCAAGCCAGTGAACAAACTTAGAAGAGGTTTATTTGAGTTTTGCCGTTTCCATAAAATGTCTAAATCTTAAACTCTTCATAGAAACACAGCTGCTGACGGCTCGTTCTGCTCAAATGCTTTTAAATTATGAGTCATGATTTTCAGATCACTTAAATGTCGAGTATTGAGAGACGATGTCGACAAACAACATTCATAAAGTTTCATACAGGATGAACTGATCATGGTTCAATAATACAACACATTCAGTTTTTCACCTCAATGTGTTTTACAAAAATACTTTGTGAAAGTAGAAAAGTTTTCTTCAAACATGCTGAAAGTTTGTGACATTCACAACAGTCCAAACTGTCCGTGTGCAGCGGTTCTGCCGTGTGCAGCGGTTCTGCTGTGTGCAGCGGTTCTGACGTGTGCAGCGGTCCGTTCTCACACTTGTTGGATCTTTTGAAAGCGGGTCACCTACAAAGAGAACACACAGACAGACTGGATCATCATCACTGATCAATATTTGAAACTTTTCCTGTGCAGCACATTTAATAATCTGAAGCATCATAAAAACACACTTTGCAGGTTTGATGAAACACGATGTGAAATTAATTTAAATATGAAAGTTTAAATGTACAGAAATAATTGATTACTATCAACAAACAAACAGCGATCAGATTCTACTTGACTTTATTTTGGCGGCAGCTGCTTCCTGTCTGTTTCTGTCTTTTATAAAACCATCTAATATCAAAGTAATGCAGTTAGACATGAAACTGAAAGCTGGTTCAACAGCACGTTAAGTTTCAGGTGACTGCAGGTGTTTCCAGCGCCTGCAGGGACCCAGTATACTGACCTCAGTGTGCGCCGGGTGTTGCACTGGTGTTTCATGTCAGGAAGGTTGTTGTTGACGGGCCGCTGTGTGTTGGGACCACATCAGCTGTGAGTCCAGCTCAGGAGTCCTCTTATGAAGCAGATTGGCTCCACAGCATCCCAGCCGTCACCAGCGTCAGTGACCCGGGTCTCAACTAAGTGTTGGAACAAGGACACCACGGACCAGCACCAGTCTGGACCGTTTGGGAGCAGGTGACAGGCAGCGTCTGCACCTCAGTGTTTAAATACGTCTGTATAAATGTCAGTCCAGTGAAAAGAAGCAGCAGGTGAGTTTCATGGACGCACGTCTCTCAGGTGAGGAGAAGACTTCCAGGTACCAGAGTGTCCTCCATCACAGCTCCACTTCACCCTCATCTGTGCGCCCGAGTGGAACACCTCCTTCTCCACGATGGGCTGTCCACACGTCTGACACGTCCTGAACAGCTCCATCAGGTTCTGGTTGTAAACAATCGTACAGTCCTTGTCCATGTCTTCATCAGACTCATCGGAGATTATGGAGGTGAACTCTGGTTCCGAGTGGAAGCTGTCGTCCAGCGGGTCGACCGACACCACGATGCAGAAGCTTTCATCGGACGCTGCTGCTGCAGGAGGCGTCTGTGAGGAGCTTCCTGCAGCTCCACCAGCCGGCTGTGAACGAAACAAGCAGACAGTCAGGCCCGGGTCATGTGTTCTGATCTGCAGTTCCTCTGACAACAGGCGGGAGGGTCGAGGTGAAGTCTGAACAAATGAGTCAGAACCACTATAGCTGCACTGCCAGCTGATCTACCTGATCCTCTGTGGATCAGCTGATTCTGACAGGAAGCTACTTCTGAGTCTTTGCACCTTTTTAACCAACATGATAAAAATCTGTTTTCAGAACCCTGCATGTCCTACTGATGACAACATACCAACACTACGTCACATGTGTTTAATGACGATAGAGTTAATGATCGTATTAACTGATGGTGACGTCACATGGAGGGCCCGCTCCGCTGCATCCTGTAACTCAGTTAGTGAGCTGGTCGTGTTTAAATGAACAGGTTAATGTGTTGGTACCGACCCAAACAGCGGCATAAAGCACAGCCAGAGTGAACACAGCTCACTCAGTGGAGCTCTACCTGTGTTCTGCTTCTCTTCGGAGCGGGCGGAGATGTCCCGGTGCTGCCCGGCTCTCCGTGCGGTCTCCCGGGGAACACTGACGGCACCGCGCCGCTCTTCAGCATCGGTTTGGGCGGGATGTTGAGTATCTTCGCCTTGAAGTCCTCCTCGTAGTCTTCGGGTCTGAAGTGGAGGCTGCACACTCGCACCCCGCTGTACTTGGACACCGGGATGTTTTCGTGCAGTCTGGGGTTCTGGATCGCTCGGAGCCAGGTCCGGCAGCGCGGCGGGTCCCGGGTCGGTAACCCGTGGAACACGACCCCCATCGACTTGGCCTCGTCGTAGCCTTTACATCCGGGAACACAGCACCTCCACGGCATCGTCACCGCGGCGAGCGGACAAAAACCGGCCGGGAAACGTTAAAACGAGCCGTTAATCACCGACGACTGTTGTTTCATGGCCACGGCAGCGGAACTAGCATGTTAGCACGCAGCTAGCATGCGCCGTTTTTCTTCTTCTACGAATGAATTCCCGGCAGGCTGCAGGTGCTGCGGCGCAGTGCTGCCACCTGCAGGCAGACAGCTGTTATCACATGATCACATGTAACGAAGTACATTTACTCGAGTACAAGTTGGAGTTTTCATACTTCCTATTTATTTGAAATCTTCAGTTAGAAGTTAATGTGCAGATAACAATAGAAATAATAAAAAACAACCAATTCTGTGCTGAATATCTGATAATGAGCACAATGACTCATCAGCCCACCCATACTATACACTGTATACACATATCATTCACTTTGACTTGTACTTTTTGATATTTAACTGTCAGATACTTTACTGGAGTACTATTCTTATGAGTGACTTTGACGTTTACCAGAGTCATAAATTATCAGCAATCAATCAATCAATCAATCAATATTAACACCATAGCTTTACTTCACTGTTGAGTACTTTAAACATCAACACAAATAATCAAAATAGTTTTTCCAGTGAGTTGAAAATACTTTTCTGAAGAGAAAAATATGTAAAAGAAGCCAAAATGTAAAAATCACAACTTGCTGTTTTATGGACGGACAATTTTAATATTAAACAAACAAGATCTAACGTGTTTTGGACCTTTTAGAACTCTGGGCCGAGCCGGGCTAACTGTCCCCCCCCTCCCAGTCTTTATGCTAAGCTAAGCCAATCAGCAGTCAGCTGTAGCTTTATAAGAGTGGAATCTTATCATGAGAACAAACTCACACTCAACACCAAAATAACTCATCATGGACTTCTTTTACATAAACTTTATTTAAACATTTGGAGCCCAGTACTTGAGTGCTCCTGAAATTTCATGTATTTTTGTACAATGACAAATAAAGTCTCTATCTCTAACTTCTAAACTGGTAAAGTGTGACAGGTGTGTTTCCACGCAGTAAACCCGAGACAACGTCCTGAGTTCTTCTTCTTCTCCTCCTCCTCTGCAGGACTTTGTGTACACCGGTGTCATCGCTGTGTTGTTCCTCATCGCCTCCATCGTGTTTGCTTCAGACCACAGCGGCTCGGCTTACGAGAACATTGCTGTGGTAAGAAAACAGACGAACTCCACTGACACTCCTGTCTTTTAATACGTCCTCGTCTTCTTCATTAACTCCCTCCTCTTCCTCCTCGATGGTTAAAGTCACCTCCCTTAACTTCCTCTCAGATTGTTCATGTGCTCGTCTTCTCCTCCTGCAGGTGTTTGGTTTCTTTGCGACGGTGCTGTTTGCCGTTGACCTCATCATGTTTGTGAAGACGCAGGGGTTCCCCTTTAAGAAAGACGGGAAGCCTGAGGCCAGTAACGGCGGCCCGGCGGTGGGTCCGGCTCAGCCAGAGGAAGAGAAACTCAACCCGCCGACACAATAAGTCTGTATGTTTGATCATGTGTGCGTTTTCTACGGAGGTCAGATATTACTTTTCGCACTATTCCTTTAACATGACGACAGGAGGCGGAGCTTCAGTGAGCGACAGCTGACCTGACATCAGGTATAACGCCTGTTTTTATTCCACCACTGAGGACGCTCTGAGCTGTGACTGTCAATATAATCAATGTTTCAATAACGACTGGATCACAGTGCAGAGCGTCCATCAGTGTGTGACACTATGAGACCAGCAGGTGAGTTCTGGTTCTGGTTCTGTGCCTGATTTAAAGAAATTGTAAATGTAAAAAGAAGAGCAGAGACACTAAAACCACAGAACCACTAAATCTTCTGCCGTTTATTTTTATTATTTTTTTAAATGATTTAACGAGTTCAGTATATTGATTTTCTCTTTTCTCGAATATCCAGAATTTTAAGGAGTAATTTTGTCTTATTTGATGATACAAATCAAATGTTGTGTAAATGAATTCCCTAAATTGAGTGAAAATTAAAAGCTTTAAACAGCACACGGGCTCCAGAATAAACCTGAGGGCTCAGAGAAGGAAAACTAACATTATTGTGCAACAATAATGTTAGTTTTCTTTTATTTGTCCTCATCCAATGGTCTCGTTAAAGAGTTTTTGTGACCTGAGGAGGCAAATTTTGCAATATTTCACACAAAAAAGAAACAATCACTGAGCAGTCACACTGATGGAGGTCAGCGTGGTTGTTTATTTCACTGGTCAGACGCCTCATGAAGGTAAAATGAAAGTTTGTGCTGAAGTGTGAATGAAAACTCCACTCAACAGAGAAAATGTGTTTATACTGGACGATGTGACCGTCGGCTTCAAACAGCAGCAGAGAAATGAGTCTTTGATTAGACGTGATGAAGTTTCACTGTTTTTATTTCAGATTGTTTCTAATTATAGAAATCTAGTTTTATGTAATTCTACAGAGAGTCATGATGTGTCCAGCAGGTGGAGCTGATCGACTGCTGCTGGACACATCGACCCTCAAATCTGATTGGCTACAATTAGTTTTGTCCAGCTGTGACTCGTCCAGCTGTGACTCGTCCAGCTGTGACTCGTCCAGCTGTGACTCGTCCAGCTGTGACTCGTCCAGCTGTGCAGCTTGTTGTGATAATAAATGATCAGTAATCAATAGAATACCGATCAATAGAACTGTCAGCTCACAGACATTCTGCTGAACTCACACGTCCAATCAGATGTCTTCTTCTTCGTTGAGTGAGTTTGTTTTTCACCAAACATTCAGCACACACACTTTGCCAAATCTTTCCCATGAGCCTTTGCCAGAAGCCCCTCGTTGACCGCGTTAAGGCGGGTAAACATGGCCGACAGTCCAACCTGACAAAGTTCCGGCAACGCCTCTCGTGTGTATGATGTGTGTTTTCATATTGTTTTATATTTTTCAACTTTTTTAGAATTGTATTTTAGAGGTTTTGTGTTCAGTTCATCTGATCGTCACACTGACAGTTTGTTTTCCTTCTGTTCACCAAACTCTGTTTTATATTCTGCTGATTTCAACACTCGTCTTAATCACTTCATATTTTATAATCGACTGTTTTATGGAGGAAATTGTGCTTTTATGTTTGTCAAATATAAAGACTCTCAGATTAGACTCTCAGTCATTTTACAGGACAGGATTGTCTGGATTTATCTGATTTCATGGTTATTGATCTCAATAATTTAAAGGAATTCTTTGCTCGAGCATTGTTGAGTTAATTACGACCCAAAAATATGAATTTGTTCAAAGTTCATGATTTCCCCCTAATGAATGAAGAACTGAAGTCTGTAACCAAATGTTAAATGTCGGATCATAAAGGAGTTATTGATGGGTTATTTACTATATTAAGACCAACAGCACCAACATGTGGAGAACCAGAACCCTCCTCACTGACCCGCCTGTGCCTCACCTCGTTTTGGGTCTTTTTAAAATGAGGTGAAATATTCCTTTAATATTTTGGGTGTAATTTCCAGTTGATCTCCGGACACACACACACACACACACCGACACACACACAGTGGCTTCCTGTCTCCGTCACATTTAAACATCTTTATAGATGTTTTTAATTTTTATGCCCAGAAAATGAAGCGGACTGCAAGTTCAACACAAATACAACCAGCTGTCATCTGTTCTGTGTGGGTGTTTTAATTTGTTCCAAATGTTTAAAGATGAAACTTAATTTGTTCTTTCACGTTATTTTGACAAGAACATGTTTCGACTTCAGGAGATGAGAGTGAAATGATCACAAAGGTGAAACTGATGTGCAGTTGTCAAATATAAACCTGTTGAGACGAGTTTCACAGAACTGAACAGAACCAGCAGAATGTTTCCAGGGTCAACTTCAGTCCTTTATCATTAATTTCACTTTAGCCATACATGTACATTTTATATCCTGCATTTTACAATCATACTATATATTCTTGATTAATCATTGAATACACTGGAACAGTTGATGAATAATGTTTCCTTATTCATTCAGACAATCCAGGAATGTTTTGATATCAGCCTGATTAACCTTCATGTTCAGAACCAAGTCACGTTTATTTTTGTAACATATATTTCCATGATACTCGTGTGTCTGAGTAATAAATGAGCTTTCTATCCAAACATGTAAAATTTAAATTACTGCATGAAAGTACAGTGAAGAATTCACATGCTGCATTTTCATATCTGAGATGATTATTGTATTTCTGTCATTTAATAAACAGATTTTCAAGAAATAACAGTTCTGAATATATTTTAATGAACTGCTGCAGTTCGTCCTGTTGACTGTGATGGAGTTTTACTGTCGCCGCCATCTTCTCAGCTTCTACCTGTTTATTGAGGTGAGTGAGTGAAGCAGCTTCTCTCCGTCCTGTCGGTACATGAGGTCAGCTGTACTGTGGCCTAACATCGAGCTAATTATAACGTTTACAACGCCACTTTAACAAACAAGCTACGTTTAGCAGGTTAGCTTAGCGTTAGTCTGTGCGTACAAGCTAACTCGTCTTTGTCAGACAGTAAGCTAGCAGCGATGGCGGGAAAACGTTCAGAAGGGAGAAGAAGGTCAAATGGACAAAATGGCGTCAGAGCAGCAGGATGTTACAGGTGTCTGTATGAAGCACTTTAACCACCTCCAGGACAGAGAAGACTGCGGATAAGGTGAGTTAAACACTGCAGCGTCGGTCTGTGATCATCTGCTAGTTCAGCTCATTATCAGTAATTAATTAATTAGAAGGAAGAGTGGCTGTTTGTGCTGTTAGCATCAGAGGTTGTAACTTTACCTTCTTTAACAGTTAGCTAAAGCTGGCTGTCTGTTTTCCACACATCCTTCTCTATTTGAACATAAACTCTTAAATACACAGTTTGTATAACTGAATCTGGTGAGCAGCGAACAACTGAAACTTATTTTTCAGAAGCAGAAGTATTTAATTATTTCATGGCATGATAGAAAATATTATAAAACATAATTATACAAAATTCTGTAAAGTACAAGAAGTCTGACAGAAAGTATAAAACAGTGCATGAATGAAACAAAAGTTTTGTATTATTTTAACTTTAGGTTCATCTTGTTAAATATTCAGATCAGAGCCTTCATGTGTTTCACCAGATAGAAATATTATGAATGTGTTTAAGAACTGTAACTATATATAGAATGTATTATATTAGATCATATTAAAAATACATTTTCTAAATCATTTGGTATTATTTACAAAGCAGAGGAATTGTTGAACAAGAAATGTCTGCATATATTGTATTTCTCACTTATAATGCCATATATGTCATATTGTGTTGAGGTTTGGTGAAATACATGCAGGACATATATAGACCCTGTAATTAAACTCCAGAAAAGAGTTATCAGAATAATAAAGCTTCATATCTGAAACCACTAATAAATTATTTATAAAGTCTGGCATCTTAAAATTCTTAGACATTGTATACATAAAAACATTAGAATACTATTTCGAGTAAAGAGTAAAAGTCTTCCCACCTGTATTCAACAATTTTTTAATTAAGAGGAAAAAAATTATAATTTTAGAGGGTTGTGTGTCTTTGAAATTTGTAAAGTGAGAACTAATGTTTAATATAGATGCATTTAATTTTTAGGAGTTAAATTTTGGAATGGATTTAGTGATGAATTGAAACTGTAGACAGCTGTTGAGTTTCAAAAAAACATTGAAGGGTAAAATAATTAAGGAGTATTGTATGATGATGTAACCGAAATTAAACTATTCATTCATTCATTCAAACTATTTATTAAACCACCAAAGAACAGTAGACAGAGAACTACAATCTTCTGATTCACTGCAGACACAAACAGGAGGGTCCAAACATCTGAGGCCACATGTAAAACTTCTAATATTGTCACATAAACCTGGAAATAATCAGAAAGTTATGTACATTTTAATTAAAAGTTAATAAAAGTGTCAGAAGTCAAATTTCTGATCAAAGAGTCTCTGAGTATCAAATCATGTCCAGACAGAAAAGATGTGATGAAAATACAGAAGGTTTTTCAAAGATACAGATTTTCACTTGAGTTTTTAAAATGTTATTATTAATTGCAATTTAAAAAATCAAAGTAAATCAAATTGAAGTGGACACAGACAACTTCTCCCCTCTTGTGTTTCCACGGGGGGTCATTGTTGGTGTCGTAGCAGAGACTGCTGGATCGTTTCTTTTCCTCTCAGAGTCGTAAATAACAGAAGAAAACACGAGTTAATGGAATAATTTAGTCTAAAATAGAAACAGATCGTTATCCTTCATGCCTGGTGGCAGACACACCTACAGAGAGGTTTACAGGGAAAGCAGATGGTTTGTTCATTATTCGATATCTAATATCTTCTTGTAATGTTTACATGATAACATTGTGAGATCAACATTTACTTCATAATGACGTGTTAAAGCAGAGAGCCTGTCTGTGTGTCTACAGGTTGGATCACAGTGTGAGAGCAGTTAGAGACGATGGCTTCAGTCTGTTGCTCTGGACGTCACAGCTGCTGCGTGAAGTCTGGAGGCTGAAACAGAAAGCAGAGGTCAAACAGACGGAGGAGATGAAGAGGAGAGGCAGAGCAGCAGAGCAGCAGGTGAGGCTGAGCTTACAGTAATATCTCTGTGCTTCAGGCTGAATCCTGATAAACAATTTATAGCTCAATATTCTGAAAGCACAGTTCACACGTGGGCTCAATAAGACTTCTGATGAGGAGGCTGGCTGAATGAAGTCCTGCGTGTCTGGGTAATGTTTGGTGTTTGAATACAGCCAATCAGACGATCTCAGCCAGCAGGCACATAAAATACAGTCACATCACATAACCCTGTAGACCAGCGGTCGTTTCTCATGAAATCTGTTGCTAAACAGCTGAAACATTGATGACATGAAGAGGAAGTGATGACATTGTTTTTATCAGCTTCAAATAGAAACACTGTGATCGTCTTCCTCTGACAGGAGGCAGGTTCCTGTTTCTGTTCAGGTCACAGATAGATTGTTAATGTGTGAGTTAATTCACAGTCTTTGTTAGTGACCTGGTTTCATCAGACGATCTGTCAATCAAACATTAGTTCTGAGATAAAGAGGACAAAGACAAACCATCTGTTTTCAGCAGCGTCACGGCTGAACACTCATTAATCCAATAAAGAGGTGAAGGTTAAATGTTGAACGTGTTGGAATGAACTGGAGATGATGATGTCGTGGCTCACCTGCACTCTCACCTTCCTCACCTCTCTGCTGCTGTCTTTCAAACACATCCTGTAAAGATTATTACATTTATTTATGTTGGCAAAAATGTACCAAAGAAACAGGAAGTCAGACAGTTTCAAATAATATTGAGTAAACACTTGAGGTCGAGGTTACAGCCGTGAGAAACTGCAGAGCTGCATGAAGCGGAACTCAAATATCACACTAAATATCAAGCTTCCACGTTATTATTTAAACTGATGATGTTGTTGTCATGGAGACTCGACATGGAGTGACACTGTGAAAGTTACCTTCTGATGATGATGGACGCCACAGTGATGATGAGCACGGTGTGCAGAGTGAAGAGAAGCACACGGACAACCAGCAGTGTGTCGACTGAAGGACTGATTGTTTCTGTGAGACACACACACGAACAGTTTGTTGTTCAGATGTCCCTCTCTCTTCAGCACTGAGGGGATGATGAAGGAGACTGATGAAGATTATGTGACATGATGTTATTGTGAAGTGTGGGAGATGTAAGTGATATATATGAAGCGCTCCTGGTCTCTGAATGATAAACCTGTGTGACTGTTACATAATGCAGGTGTAACAATCAGTGTCACTACAGAGTGAACTGGTGGACAAACCTTCCTGTCCAGCCTCCACCTGCAGGCTGTACGGCCCGGAGCGTGTCTTAGTGCTGGTCTGTAATCCACAGGTGTAGTTCCCAGAGTCCTTTGCAGTGGGAGAGCTGAGCTGGAGGGCGGGGCCAGACTCTGAGAGGGCGCAGTTGTCTCTGAACCAGGTGACCTTCAGTTGGTGGAACGTGCAGCGTGCAGAGCAGAACAGAGTGACGCTTTCACCTGTTCTCACCTGTCCGTCACTGCTGGAGCTGGTTATCTTCATTGTGTCGCCCTCTGAAATAAAATACATTTAAAATCTTAGTTTTCATATTTGTGTTGTGACAACAGAAACCTGAACATTTAGAAACTGACGTTTCAACGTGTCTGTGGTTTGTAGAAACGATGACAAACATTGATGCTCAGTAATATTCATATAAATGTTGTTAATAATAAGATGATCTCACCACTGACTGAGACTCTCACTCCTGATCGTCCAGTCCAGTGTCCACTGCTGTCGTTAGCTTCCATTCTGAAAACAAAAGTTTCCTCATCTTCCTCCCTTATATCTGTGATCTGTAAAGTGCAGTTTCCCTTCTTGTCTCCCAGATATTTGTAACGAGGGTCGTTGGTTGTTGAATCACTGTCGTACACAGTCGGGGTGGATCCATGACAAATCAGATGCTTCTGACACCAGCGGACTCTGACAATCTCTATCGGAACCTTTCTTCCATCCACATCAACAGACTGAAGTGGTGTGAAGGTGCAGGGGAGGGTGACAGTCGACCCTTTTACAGCACAAACAGGAGGTGGATAGTTTACACTTGGAACCACAGCACTTTGACCCACAGCACCTGGAAGAACACCACACAGTGACAGCTGATGAACAAAAAAGGACGTTGATGTAGAGCGAGTACTCTGATGTGAGAGAAAACACAGACTGACAGCAATAAAAGAACCACACAAGACAGAAGATGATGAAAACCGTCTCGGAGCTGCAGAGATGATTCTAGTTTCATAGAAAAAAGCCTTTAACATGACAAACTGTCAGTAAAGACATGTTTTGTTTTTAGAAATGTCTCCCACAGTAACACAGATAAAGTCCACGTCTTACCAGCCAGCATGAACATGAAGGTCCAGAGAGTCTTTTTGTCCCTGACTGCCATCCTAACTTTTCAACACAGTTTATTTAATGATTTTCTTGTTTGTATGTTCAATCTAAATACAGCAGCTCCGGTAAAGACACAGACCCACTGACTGATGGTGCTTTAAACGTCTCTGGTTTCTCTTTGACTTCCTTTTTTTGTAAGATTCTGTGAGAAAGAGGTTTTATCATTTCCTGTCATGTTGACATCTTATTTCCATCAGAAACATCACAGAGAAACGATGCTGTGAGGCGACTGTTTGAGGCGAGAAGTCATCGTATCTGATGGCAGTATATTAGTAGACATGTGATGTAAAGACAAGATCTGTTGTTGGTCATGTTGGCAGCACAGCTCAGTAATAATAATATGATAATAATAATAATAATAATAATAATAATTAGGGCTGTCAAAGTTAAAGCGTTAATCGCGCGTTAACGCAACTTCCTTTTAACGCCATTAATTTTTTTAATGCGCGGTTAACACTCTGTATTAAAAAAAAAAGAAACACGCATTGTTTGATTTACGGCCGTCGGTGGCAACTGTAGTCTTGATCCAGAGGGTGGCAGAAGAATAAGAAAGGGAATCAGAAGAAGAAGAAGAAGCAGGTTTGGCGTTTGGGGAAAACACGGTGGACTGAAAAGTGAAAGTAAATGGAGAAAGGACTTATGAACGGCAAATTCACTTTCAAAACACTGCCAGATGGTTCAGTCGATAGGACAAAAGTTATCTGCATGTACTGTCGACATGAAATGAGTTACCACTGAAGTACGTCGAGTCTCAGATATCATTTGCAGCCAAACACACAGCAGATGCAGAGAGCCCACCTGCATGATTTAAAGTGTTGAATAAACATTTTCATAAAGCAAGCATATTTTCCCTTTCTTATGTTGTTAAAAGTATTAAGAACATGAAAAAAATGCATTAAGGTACATTTAGAACAGAAAAGAATGTGCCAAAAAAATTGCGATTCATTTGCGATTAATCGCGAGTTAACTATGGACAAAATGCGATTAATCGCGATTAAAAGAATTAATCATTTGACAGCCCTAATAATAATGCATTTTATTTATAAGCGCCTTTCAGGTCACCCAAGGACACTTTACAGAAACAAAAGAAAACAGCAGTCAAACAACAAAATGAAGTATACAAATAAAGTATACATAAAACAAATAATAAAAGTATTACAAATCATCAGGGAAAGCAAGTTTAAAAAAGTCAGTCTTCAGTTGTGATTTAAAAGTAGTAATAGATGTGCACTGGTGCAAACTGTGGGGGAGAGCACTCCACAGTGTGGGGCCACACTGAAGGCTCTCTCACCCATAGAGTCTAGAGGGGGGGATGGAGAGGAGACGGGAATCAGAGGAACGTAGTGAACGGGGTGGCGTGTAGGGATGGAGAAGACAGGATACATAGGGAGGCGCCAGGCCATGAAAACATTTAAAAACAAGAAAAAGTGTTTTAAAAGTGATCCGGTATTGGTGGAGGTGATGTTTTCCCAGGACCGGGTGTGAGTGAGGACTCCGGCAGCTGAGTTTTGGACATACTGAAGTTTTTTTAATCTGTGGGTGGTAAACCAAGGAGAAGGCTATTACAGTAATCCAGTCTGGATGTAGGCATGACGAAGGCATGAATGAGTGTTTCAGTGACAGAGTGAGATAGAGAGGGGCGGAGTCTGGAGATGTTCTTCAAGGTCCCATATTATGAAAAACTGACTTTTCTGGTATTTGGTTTGTTATTTTGGGTCTATGGTGCTGCCACACGCCTAGAAACTTTGAAACAAGACTATCTGTGCTTTTTGAGTGAGATCCAGGTTTCTGACAGTGTCTCCCTGCAGTTTCCAGATGAGCGAGTCAAATTTGGCTTCGGTTGCCGACGTCATCAACCGATCATTTGCATATTCCCACCTACCCCCTCCCTTCACCGCTAGCTAAGGTGTCTCCACCCACCAGCTACAGCGTTACCTTCTCGGAGATCCGCCATTATGTTATGAGAGCACCATGTCGGAGCCCAATGCAAAGTGCTCTGTTTATGGCCGTAAAGAGAGCACACAACACTCCATCGTGTCCCAGCCGCAGAGGACGGAAGAGCAGCATGGATTTATTCATTTTTGAAGGCAACGTCCAGCTACAGTTAGCAAAAACTGTTTGTGTGTGCTAACCACTTCCAAACTGACTGTTTCTCCAACCTCGGTCAGTACAAGGCAGGAGTAGTCAGGAGACTTTTTCTTAACCGTCGGGAACTTCCAACTTTGCGTGGAATACCTGCAGATGAGGGACATGTAAGTATACTAATAATTAGCTGTGTGTTTCTGTAGATAAGGCTGAACTTGTGCGTGATGTACTGTGTGTTTTACCATTGAGAACAAGGTAAGGTTATCGGCTAACCGCTAACGTTAGCTTCTCTGACCACACAAGTTAGTGCTACAGCAGAATCATTGTGTGTAGTACCTTTCTGATCTTGCACACTATGTAATACAAGTCCTAGGGAAATGTCTGCATGTACAGATATTTAGCAATATTACACGAACTAACCAAGCAGTGTCACATAGTACAAGCTAATGCTAACCGTGAGCTTCCAAGCTAATGCTAACCGCGAGCCTCTAGTTCGCGATCAACACGGTCTCCACATGCAAACCCAGAGACGCGGTCGGTCAAGCAGTACATACACACACCCTCCGCCGGGTCTAAGTTTTCAGGATTTTGTGAAATAATGCATTTGAAAATGTTTTCTAAACTGGAATATGTTGGCATTGGCCGGGGCAAAACCAGTGTACTGCTGAATGCTACACAGAGTTTAGATTCTCTGCCCCAGCCCGAGCCCGACCCCGCCAATATCCTCGGCCGGGCCGGGTCGGAATGGGCTGGGCCCTTAATCAAGCATTTGTGCTTTTTTGTTTTTAATAACTCAAAATAATGACTATATTTCCAACTAAAAAATGTGCATCTCTCTCCTCCCCAAATTTTTGTGTTGCTGTGTGGTGTACACGTGAGTTATCCTCATGGCTAAAATGTGACTTGTGACATCACTCCCCGAGACGCAAGAAGAAAGCAAAAATATATATTTTAACTAAGGAAAATGACAAAATTAATTGTAATGCACAGTGACTTGAATAAATAACTTTAACCTGATCACTGGTTTGGAAATATTAACGTGTTAGATTACTCGTTACTGAAATAAAGAGGTCAGATTAGAGTAACGTAACGCGTTGCAGACTTTAGTACTTGAATTATACTGTAACAGTGCTGTCATGTGTTACTCCTATCCATATCTAGGAATGCTGTGCAGGATAATTAAACTGTGATTACTTGTTGAGAACATTTGCCCATTTCTTGCAATTGTTTTCATGTTTTATTGTCTTTTTACTGTTCAAGAATCTACCTGGCTGCACTGCATTACAGTGAGAATGCTGATAGAGGACAAGCCACCACATCATCAGGAGATCCTCTTTACAAACTGAGCTTTCCAAAGTCCAGGAAGGGAGAGTGCAGAGCCAAACCAGTGAAGACATGCATGACATCCTGAAAGTTTTACAATCTTTTATTTGAACCTCTCAAATTAAAATAAACATGGATACACAGGCATCACACAAAAGGTTGAACACAAACACAAACGCATAAAATCTGAATTCTTTTAAGATGGTTTTCAAAATCAATAATAAGGAGAATGTATAAATAAGAAGTATTTAGGAGAAATAAGAGAAACTTCACAACAGTACAGCACAGGGCTTTTTGGTTCTACTGCAGTTTTCCTGTAAACATACATTTGTTTATTGCACTGCAGACTGCGGTGATGCACTGTTGGACCTGCTCTCGTGAAGGTTTTCCAGGACCCTGCCCCATATGTGAACGAGGTGCTGAAACTAATAATCCCTGAAGACCTCTCGGACAACGCAGACAGGCAGCACAACTCTCACTCTCCACCCCAGAGAGCCCCAGCACCAGCTTACAGGGCTTCTGTAGGCTATATTGGCTGAACACAATTCAATATAAAGTCAGCACTGAATGTTTACACCCATGGCAACTAGATACTTTCTTTGTTAGTATTTTCATATTGATATTGAAGTGAATATATAAAGTCAAACTGTTTCACTTTAGTTGTTATTATTTCATTCATGTCAACACATGTTTACAAATGTTTCTTACAATAAAACATCTTTCCTGACTGTTCTGTGTTTTCATTGTTTGATAATTAATTTTCATGGTAATAAGTAAAAGATAAACTATAAGCAATGTAAGATAGAGGAATCAGTTATGTACTTTTCATCATAACACTTTTACGATAAATAAATAGTATTTATGTGACTAAAAGCTTACTGCACTATTCCCCTCAGACGTAAAGGTCCATAGTCTGTCTGATAAATGTAAAGTGCATTCTGCAGTGCAGATACATTCAGGCAGACAGGTTACAGGCCAGGAGGGTCCACCATGCATGATGGTGGCTCAGGAAGCTGCTGTAGTCTTCGTGTAACCTAGAAATTATGAAAGTTGAGTGAGTGACAATAGATTAGAGAAAAGAGAGACAGAAAAATGACAACCATGTTTGCCCAGTGTTCACACTTCATTGTGGTATTTCCATGCAGCAGATATTCTCCGGTTATGTAGGCATTTGTACACAATTGCCACAGGAACACCTGCTTTTATGCAGAATTGTTATTATTCATTGGAAACTATAATCGCTAATCACGTCGTGTTGTTTCTTTGGTAATATATCTAAAGTTTATAAACCGTTGTAACTGGTTAAAAAACATTTCTACTGGTAGAGAGGTGATGGGAGGCAACTGTGGCTTATTGAAAACTTGAAAATTGCTGGCAGTAGCTAATTACAGGTCGTCACTACAAATAAACAGGTTCTCAATCAACTTACCTGGCTACATAAAGGTAAATAATAATATGGGGTTACGCTTTGTCTTGTAACGGCTGTTGCTAAATTGCATCCGCGTTACTGCAACTGGACAGCAGTAAACACCAGCCGAGGTTTGGCTAAGCTTTATGATGTAAACACTGGAGGCAGGAGAAGGGGGCTGTTATCTGTAACAATGCGGGGCAGACGGCCAGCTTGCCCGTAAAACTTTCGTTAGTCTGCAGTTACATAAAAGTAATGTCGAGGTAACAAACTTAACTACTAACCACTGAGAAACATCAATGTTCATTCTTGGCTGTTTACTTTCTTCTGGAGCCTCTTGTTGTTCTGGGTCGGACCGCAGTCTGTTGTCCAGCGGCCATTACTCCCACAAACTCCGCCGTTGCCATGGTCACATGATGCCGTCCTCACGTCTTCCGCAGGCAGGAAGAGGTGGGCGGCACCGTGGGCGGCGCGCAGTAGCTCATTAGCATTTAAAGGGAAAGGCACTGAAACAGGCCACCTGGAGCAGGGCTGTGAAACTGGTGTTTCAAGAACCTTGCTGTGCTCAATCCTTCAGCTTATTTCGACCAAAGCATGTTACTAACATCCCATTTAGACTTCAAGGAACCATGTTAAGAGGCAGAAATTAGCATAATATGGGACCTTTAACAGTTAGCTAAAGCTAACTTAGCTGTTAGTTTTCCACACATCGTTCTGTATTTGAACATAAACTGTTAAATACACAGTTTGTATAACTGAATCTGGTGAGCAGCGAACAACCGAAACTTATTTTTCAGAAGCAGAAGTATTTAATTATTTCATGGCATGATAGAAAATATTATAAAACATAATTATACAAAGTTCTGTAAAGTGCAAGAAGTCTGACAGAAAGTATAAAACAGTGCATGAGTGAAACAAAAGTTTTGTATCATTTTAACTTTAGGTTCATCTTGTTAAATATTCAGATCAGAGCCTTCATGTGTTTCACCAGATAGAAATATTATAAATGTGTTTAAGAACTGTAACTATATATATAATATATTATATTAGATTATATTAAAAATAAATTATCTAAATCATTTGGTATTATTTACAAAGCAGAGGAATTGTTGAACAAGAAATGTCTGCATATATTGTATTTCTCACTTATAATGCCATATATGTCATATTATGTTGAGGTTTGGTGAAATACATGCAGGACATAATATAGACCCTGTAATTAAACTCCAGAAAAGAGTTATCAGAATAATTCATAAAGCTTCCTGGGTTATTTTATGGATTGTACAGGAAAGGCAAAACTAAGCCTCGGCTTCAGCCTGTTCCTTTTTCAGTTAGAAATGTTTAGAATTTTGTTGTAAGAAAATGTTTAGTGGAAGCATATATGGTAATATTCTGTCAGTTGATTGCACATAATGTAAGTATTCTATATTGTAACTAAAATTAAACCATTTATTCATTCATTCAAACTATTTATTAAACCACCAAATAACAGTGGACAGAGAACTACAATCTTCTGATTCACTGCAGACACAAACAGGAGGGTCCAAACATCTGAGGCCACATGTAAAACCTCTAATATTGTCACATAAACCTGGAAATAATCAGAAAGTTATGTACATTTTAATTAAAAGTTAATAAAAGTGTCAGAAGTCAAATTTCTGATCAAAGAGTCTCTGAGTATCAAATCATGTCCAGACAGAAAAGATGTGATGAAAATACAGATGGTTTTTCAAAGATACAGATTTTCACTCGAGCTTTTAAAATGTTATTATTAATTGCAATTTAAAAAATCAAAGTAAATCAAATTGAAGTGAACACAGACAACTTCTCCCCTCTTGTGTTTCCACGGGGGGTCATTGTTGGTGTCGTAGCAGAGACTGCTGGATCGTTTCTTTTCCTCTCCGAGTCGTAAATAACAGAAGAAAACACGAGTTAATGGAATCATTTAGTCTAAAATAGAAACAGATCGTTATCCTTCATGCCTGGTGGCAGATACACCTACAGAGAGGTTTACAGGGAAAGCAGATGGTTTGTTTATTATTCCATATCTAATATCTTCTTGTAATGTTTACATGATAACATTGTGAGATCAACATTTACTTCATAATGACGTGTTAAAGCAGAGAGCCTGTCTGTGTGTCTACAGGTTGGATCACAGTGTGAGAGCAGTTAGAGACGATGGCTTCAGTCTGTTGCTCTGGACGTCACAGCTGCTGCGTGAAGTCTGGAGGCTGAAACAGAAAGCAGAGGTCAAACAGACGAGATGAAGAGGAGAGGCAGAGCAGCAGAGCAGCAGGTGAGGCTGAGCTTACAGTAATATCTCTGTGCTTCAGGCTGAATCCTGATAAACAATTTATAGCTCAATATTCTGAAAGCACAGTTCACACGTGGGCTCAATAAGACTTCTGATGAGGAGGCTGGCTGAATGAAGTCCTGCGTGTCTGGGTAATGTTTGGTGTTTGAATACAGCCAATCAGACGATCTCAGCCAGCAGGCACATAAAATACAGTCACATCACATAACCCTGTAGACCAGCGGTCGTTTCTCATGAAATCTGTTGCTAAACAGCTGAAACATTGATGACATGAAGAGGAAGTGATGACATTGTTTTTATCAGCTTCAAATAGAAACACTGTGATCGTCTTCCTCTGACAGGAGGCAGGTTCCTGTTTCTGTTCAGGTCACAGAGAGATTGTTAATGTGTGAGTTAATTCACAGTCTTTGTTAGTGACCTGGTTTCATCAGACGATCTGTCAATCAAACATTAGTTCTGAGATAAAGAGGAGAAAGACAAACCATCTGTTTTCAGCAGCGTCACAGCTGAACACTCATTAATCCAATAAAGACGTGAAGGTTAAATGTTGAACGTGTTAGAATGAACTGGAGATGATGATGTCGTGGCTCACCTGCACTCTCACCTTCCTCACCTCTCTGCTGCTGTCTTTCAAACACATCCTGTAAAGATTATTACATTTATTTATGTTGGCAAAAATGTACCAAAGAAACAGGAAGTCAGACAGTTTCAAATAATATTGAGTAAACACTTGAGGTCGAGGTTACAGCCGTGAGAAACTGCAGAGCTGCATGAAGCGGAACTCAAATATCACACTAAATATCAAGCTTCCACGTTATTATTTAAACTGATGATGTCGTTGTCATGGAGACTCGACATGGAGTGACACTGTGAAAGTTACCGTCTGATGATGATGGACGCCACAGTGATGATGAGCACGGTGTGCAGAGTGAAGAGAAGCACACGGACAACCAGCAGTGTGTCGACTGAAGGACTGATTGTTTCTATGAGACACACACACATTAACAGTTTGTTGTTCAGATGTCCCTCTCTCTTCAGCACTGAGGGGATGATGAAGGAGACTGATGAAGATTATGTGACATGATGTTATTGTGAAGTGTGGGAGATGTAAGTGATATATATGAAGCGCTCCTGGTCTCTGAATGATAAACCTGTGTGACTGTTACAGAATGCAGGTGTAACAATCAGTGTCACTACAGAGTGAACTGGTGGACAAACCTTCCTGTCCAGCCTCCACCTGCAGGCTGTACGGCCCGGAGCGTGTCTTAGTGCTGGTCTGTAGTCCACAGGTGTAGTTCCCAGAATCCTTTGCAGTGGGAGAGCTGAGCTGGAGGGCGGGGCCAGACTCTGAGAGGGCGTGGTCGTCTCTGAACCAGGTGACCTTCAGTTGGTGGAACGTGCAGCGTGCAGAGCAGAACAGAGTGACACTTTCACCTGTTCTCACCTGTCCGTCACTGCTGGAGCTGGTTATCTTCATTGTGTCGCCCTCTGAAATAAAATACATTTAAAATCTTAGTTTTCATCTTAAAATCATAATTCTGTGATTCTGATTGTGATGAGATCGCGTCCTGATGATCCATAATCCAGACAGAAACCTGCTGCACCTCTCCGGACCTCAGGCGCCAGAATCAGGTGCTGGTGCTTTACGTTTGTGTCACGCCTACATTTCTACAACACGTCATTTCACGCTCACATGTTTGTGACCTGATGTTGATGTTGGGAGGTAGAGGCGGCGCTGGTGGACTTACAGCTGCTGGGTTTTAATCAGATGTGTTGGTGTTTGTGGAGACAGAACCAGGCATGTCAAGACAACACGTGATGTCTTTCTCACCTGAACCAAGAACCTCACCAGAACGTGAGGACGGCGTTGTGACAACAGAAACCTGAACATTTAGAAACTGACGTTTCAACGTGTCTGTGGTTTGTAGAGACGATGACAAACATTGATGCTCAGTAATATTCATATAAATGTTGTTAATAATAAGATGAGCTCACCTCTGACTGAGACTCTCACTCCTGATGGTCCAGTCCAGTGTCCTCCGCTGTTGTTAGCTTCCATTCTGAAACGAAAAGTTTCCTCATCTTCCTCCCTTATATCTGTGATCTGTAAAGTGCAGTTTCCCTTCTTGTCTCCCAGATATTTGTAACGAGGGTCGTTGGTTGTTGAATCACTGTCATACACAGTCGGGAAGGATCCCTGACAAATCTCATGCTTCTGACACCAGCGGACACTGACGATCTCTATCGGAACCTTTCTTCCATCCACATCAACAGACTGAAGTGGTGTGAAGGTGCAGGGGAGGGTGACAGTCGACCCTTTTACAGCACAAACAGGAGGTGGATAGTTTACTCTTTGACCCACAGCACCTGGAAGAACACCACACAGTGACAGCTGATGAACAATAAAAGACGTTGATGTAGAGCGAGTACTCTGATGTGAGAGAAAACACAGACTGACAGCAATAAAAGAACCACACAAGACAGAAGATGATGAAAACCGTCTCGGAGCTGCAGAGATGATTCTAGTTTCATAGAAAAAAGCCTTTAACATGACAAACTGTCAGTAAAGACATGTTTTGTTTTTAGAAATGTCTCCCACAGTAACACAGTAAGTCCACGTCTTACCAGCCAGCATGAACATGAAGGTCCAGAGAGTCTTTTTGTCCCTGACTGCCATCCTTACTTTTCAACACAGTTTATTTAATGATTTTCTTGTTTGTATGTTCAATCTAAATACAGCAGCGCCGGTAAAGACACAGACCCACTGACTGATGGTGCTTTAAACGTCTCTGTGGTTTCTGTTTGACTTCCCTTTTTTGTAAGATTCTGTGAGAAAGAGGTTTTATCATTTCCTGTCATGTTGACATCTTATTTCCATCAGAAACAGTGTCTGTGATGTCGGACTGTCACAGAGAAACGATGCTGTGAGGCGACTGTTTGAAGCGAGAAGTCATCGTATCTGATGACAGTATATTAGTAGCAGGGTTCTCCCCAGACGGTGGAACAACGGCGCTGCGCCGCTATACGGCTAGGTCAGCGCCGCTATACTCAACAATGTTAGCTGCTTTATAGCGGGTGTTTGTGGGCTGCCGCGGTTGACGATGACGAGCGTCCGTCCGTCCCCCGGCTGACGGCGATGAACGATCGAGCGTCTCCCCCCCCGCCCCCCCCCGCCGCGGACTGACAGTGACGAGCGCCCGCACACCCCCCCCCCCCCCCCCCCCCGACTGACGGTGCGCCGCTATACTAAAAATTTCTGGGGAGAACCCTGAGTAGACATGTGATGTAAAGACAAGATCTGTTGTTGGTCATGTTGGCAACACAGCTCAGTACAGCAGGATGGTTCAGACATTCGTCTTCTTCTGAAGATAAACTGTTATAACTTTGGTGATCCTGCGACTGTTCAACTATCGACGCCATCAAGTCAACAGTTTAACATGTTGCATATGTGAATTACCTGACAAATAATACATAAATCGTCCCAAAAAATGTCAAGAAAGTGAAAAATATTCCCAAAGTGACATCATCCAACCACCAGTCCAAAACCCAAAGACGTCAGAAAGGATCAAGACAAACTGCAAATCTTTACGTTTACCAGCAGGAACCAGAAAGTGTTTGATCTTCTTGGTTGAAAAATGAGCAAAACGATTCATTGATTGTTAAAATAATGATTTTCTTTGATTTTTCAACTAATACTTTACCTGCAAACACAATACAACACAAATACCTGCAGAAGAAACAACAGTCACATCTGCGTGTGCGTGAGTGTGTGTGTGTTTGGGTGGAGAGTTCCTCCACCTGTCAGAGTGGTGCACATGTTCACCTGGTCCTCAGGTGAGACAGTCTCTGTTGTACTGAACACAACAGACGTCACACTGAACACTGACCGCCACCATCTGTGTTTCAGAGATCGTCTCGTCCAATCAGAGGGCTTCACGGCTCGCTGCCGGCCTCCTGAGCTGTGGTGAAGGACTCCTGGTTCCACCCAGACGCACCGAGGAGGACGGGTAAGAGGAGGAAGAGGAGGGTGGAGGGATGAAGGTGTACTGTTCTGCTGGTCCTGCTCACGGTGACTCAGCAGGTCTGCAGGTTTATAAAGAGGCAGCGATGCTCAGTGTGGCACCACAGAGACGATGGCCTGGCTGCTCCACATCGCCTGCATCCTGGTCTGCTGCCCACAGCTGCTGCAGGGCAAAGCTTCAGGTAGACTCACCTGGACACACCTGTCTGTCTGTCTATGTCTCTGTTGTTGATGTTACAACTGTTTTTGTCTTTCTTCAGTTGTCTGTAACTTAATTTAAAGTGCATCCACAGTAATTATCTTATTATCAACAAACCTCACGTACAGACTCAAACCATCAATGTTCCTTAAAAGGTTAAAAAGTCTCAGTAATTTCCTGCTCACTGTAGTTTTCATTAAATAAACTACTTTTGGCGGTGAATTAATCCACATTTGGTGCTCCAGTGAGTATTTGTGGGACATATTTGAATTACCAACATGACAGCTGACGGCTGTGAGCTGAAGTGTTGATCCAACCAGTCGGCAGTACAGGAGGTACAGGAGTTTTCTTTACAGACAGTAAAAACAACACTGAGCTCAAGTCACCGATGATGATGAGCTGATGGTGTTTATTAATGCGTATGCTGATGATGTCACCGTTTCCTGATGATGTCACTGTTTACTGATGACATCACTGTATTTGGTTGTTGTCCAGAGTACCAGCTGGAGTCAGAGAGCCTGAGCCAATGTGAGTTGCTAAGGGGCGTGGCTGTTGCCAAGCAACAGGGAGACACCCCTCACTGTATGGAGGATGGCAGATTCAGGTGAGCAGCCACAGAACGACATCAGGAAATAAATCAGAATCTTGAGAGAAGACTGAGCGTGTGTGTGTGTGTGTGTGTGTGTGTGTGTGTGTGTGTGTGTGTAGACCTGTCCAGTGCAGTGGGCGGGGTCAGGAGTGTTGGTGTGTTGATGCTGAAGGTCGGGAGGTCGTCGGGACTCGAAGCAACGCCTCCGCTCCTCACTGTAAGAAACATGTCACATGACTGATGATGCCACATGTTACATATTCCAGCTGTTTCTTTACCTACCTGTCTGTCTCTCTACCTGTCTGTCTGTCTCTCTACCTGTCTGTCTCTCTACCTGTCTGTCTGTACAGGTGCGTCTCCCTGCCAGCTGCAGTCTGTCCTGCAGTGTTCTCCCTCAGGCCTCTTTGAGTCAGTTCAGTGTGACTCCAGCAGGGGGCAGTGTTGGTGTGTGGACCATGACGGCATGGAGCTCTACGGGACCAGACAGACCGGGACGCCTCCGCGCTGTACGTACAAGTACTGCTGAGACACTGATCTGATCCTCTTCGCTCCACACACATCTGATGTTTTTATATGATTCATGGACACAATCTGTTATTCACTCAGGTCCGTTTCTACTTTTATCAAAGCAGGTGGATACTCACCTGCAGAAACAGCAGCTCTGATTGGTTTTTGTACCTTTCTGTTCGCAGTGTGTGTTTAACTGTGTCTGACGTGTTGACCTTTGACCTGCAGGTCCAGGCAGCTGTGAGGTGAGGTCGAGGCGTCTCCTCCACAGCTCCGCCTCTCACTCTCCTCCTCAGTGTGATGACGACGGCAGCTTCCTCCCCGTTCAGTGTCGATTCATCAACATGACAGACAGAAGAGAGCTGGACCTGCTGCACGCCTTCAACAGGTGACACACCTGTCCGTCTGCCACTCTGTCTGTCTGTGTATAATTGTGTATTCCAGTGTGTGTGCATCGTGTGTGTTTGTGTTGTTTCAGGTTCCCAGAAGCATTTGAGACATTCAGCAGTTTCAGGAAGTTTTTCCCGATGGTTTCCTCGTACTGCTTCTGTTCAGACAGCCGAGGCCGAGAGCTGGAGAACACAGGTACACACACACACACACACACCCCTATACTGAGTTGTCAGGTACACCTATCTTAAACTAGTGTTGAGACAACAACTGCTACAGCTGGAACAATGAGTCAATAGGTTAACTGATCAGTAGAAAGGTAATATTGATGATTGATTTAATCGTTTAATTGTCAGTATTAATGCAAAAATGTCATTTAAAACTCAGTGATACGTCATTATTGATATATTCAGGAGGTGCACATTGAAAGCAACATGTGAAATTCACCTTTCTGAAGAAAAATTAACTATGAAATTGAGTTTTAACCCTCAAAAAGCTTTTTGATAAACTGATCAGGTCCATCGCTGTTCATGTCTGATATTGAAATATGTTCTCACACAGATAGAACTACAACAAACTGGTTTACTGATGGTGATGATGGTGATGATGGTGATGATGATGATGATGATGATGATGATGAAGGTGTGTACTTCCTGTCCAGGTGTGGAGCTCCTCCTGTCGGAGGTGTACGACTCGGCGTTCTCTGGTCTTCGCTCCGGTCGCTCCGTCTCTCAGACAAACATCTACCGAGTCCTGCAGAGGAGGATGCTGGGAGTCCGCCTCGCCCTCACCGGACACTTCAGATGTAAACTCAACTTTTAAACTGCTTCACACTGGTTTTAATGGACCATAACACTGTTTCAGCTGGTAACAGACGCTCTGAACTAGTTTAAGTTGATGGAAATGAGTGCAAATGGAATGACGCTGGTTTAAGATGCTGATGCGTCCCAGAGGTGTAAATATTTGGATTTATTGTCCCTAAATTAAACTGGTTGAGTCTTTAAACCTGTCATGGACCAAACGTGTGACTAAGGACTGTTTGAGAGTGGCTGTAACCAGTTTAGCTGTAACATTAAACTGGTTTGGACCAGTTTAAACAGAAGTCCTCTCACCATGCTGTCTCAGGTCCGTCTCCCTGTGAGGAGGAGCGACGGGCAGCGACGGAGGCGTCGTCTGTCTTCATCCCGTCCTGTGACAGCAGAGGATCCTTCACCTCCAGACAGTGTCAGCAGGGGGGGCAGTGCTGGTGTGTCGACCCCACAGGGAGCGAGCTTCCTGGGACACGACAGCACGGAGACTCCCTGGTCTGCAGTGAGTCCGAGTGAAGAAGCAGAAGCTTGACTATTGTTTTATCTCTTCCAGGCCTACAGGGTTCTTCTAAAAGAGATCTGTGACTTCCTCTCCTCTCCTCTCCTTCTCTCCTCTCCTCTTCCTCCCCTCCTCTTCCTCCCCTCTTCTCTCCTCTCCTCTCCTTCTCTCCTCTCCTCTTCCTCCCCTCCTCTCCTCTCCTCTTCCTCCCCTCCTCTTCCTCCCCTCTCCTCTCCTCTCCTCTCCTTCTCTCCTCTCCTCTTCCTCCCCTCCTCTCCTCTCCTCTCCCTCCCCTCCTCTCTCCCCTCCAGGTTCAGGTCTTGACTGTCCCTCTCAGCGTCGTCTGGCTCTGTCCCGGCTCTTCTCTGGTCCTATTGATCCTTCATTCCGGGCCTCCTCTGGTAGATCTCTGGCCTCCTGCCTCCCTCTCCTCCGGCCTCTCAGTGAGTTCTTGCCGGTGGAGGCAGATCCGACCTCCCTCCTGTCTCACCTGGTCGAAGTCCTCCAGGGTCTCTTCCCCTCGGTGGGCGGAGCTCTGGAGGCTCTGGCTCGCTCCTCCCCTCCTCGCCTTCAGGAAAACCTGTTTGGAGGGAAGTTCCTGAAGAACGCCGCCTCCTTTAACTTCAGCGGGGCGGTGGGAACTCAAGGAGCTCTCGGTGTGGACCGGCTCTCCTCTCAGAGAGTCAGTCTGCAGAAGAACCGGGATCTGGTCCAGTCTGTCAGCAGAGCTCTGGAGGACCCGGCCTTCCTCTCTGCCCTCCAACACACACTGAGGGGACTGAGCAGATCTCAGTCTCTGGACCAGGTAAACACAGAAACAGGAAGTAGACTTCAAAGTAAATGTTAAATATCAAACTGTCTGTTTAAAGACCCGCAAAGTATCGTAGTCCACAGAACAGTTCTGGAGCTTCACAGTAAAACAGAGTTGCAGCATTCTGCTGAACAACTGAAGCAGCTGAGACTTGATTTAAACATCAGATGTCTCCATCAGCTCGTCTGCAGGAGCATTAGATAAATATTACCTATGTTAATATTTGTGCACGGGTCACGTCAGTTTGTTAAACAATAAAGTTCCATGATGCCACACTACTTACGTCTTCTGATTAGTTTTGATTGAGAGCCCCCTAGTGGCAGAAATGATTTACTGTGCTGTTGTTTTCCAGGTTTTGACTCCTCTGCTGCGATCCTGCTCCGGAGACCAGGAGGACGACGCGGCAGCCATCTTTGTCCCGCGCTGCACGTCCAGCGGTGGTTTCCAGGAGGTTCAGTGTCGGGGCGAAGAGTGCTGGTGTGTCGATCCTCGAGGTCAGGAGGTGTCGGGGTCTCGTACCGCCGGTCGTCAGCCTCAGTGTCCGTCCCGCTGTGAGAGACAGCGAGCGATGGCTCTGAAAGTGAAAGGAAACATGGCGGCGGGCGCTGTAATCCACATCCCAGCATGCTCTGAGGACGGAGACTTCCTGACGCTGCAGTGTGTCGGAGCACGCTGCTTCTGTGTGGACGCCGAGGGGAAAACAATGACTGCTGGGTCAGCAGGGGGCGCTGTCACCTGTAAGATATCACACAAACAGGCTGACACAGAGACATTTCACAGCTTCGATGTGTTTTTTAACTTGAGGAAAATTTAAGAAACTAGCTGAGAGAGCTGCAGGGAACTAAAGCCTGAACAAAGTGCTGTCCAGCAGTCACAATATCACATTTACACTCCACGATAATCATCGACAAACAGAAGGCAACAACTGTGTGTCTGTTGTGTTTCAGGTCCAGACAGAACGACTCAGAAGCTTCAGTCCTCTGCAGGTCAGATATTTAAACACTTCACATTCACTCAGAAACATAAAGATTTAATTTATATACTAAGTTCAGGACAAATCCACTTCTGCTGCCGAGACGTCTCGTTTGTATATTTCAGCTTCATGTGATTCTTTGCTTTCTGTCAAGTCAAGGATGATGATGTAACTGAGCTACAGAAGTTATTTTTACTTATTTTAATATTTAACCTTTGTGACTGTGACATTGTAATAATTAGATGTATAATGAAGAGTAAAATATGACATCAGGAACAAATAACAGGAAGCAGCAGGACAGTTTTCACCTGTAGATTTGAGGTTTTAGACTTCTAATGAACTGGCTGAATGTCCATCAGCTACATGTTGAGCTGAAAAATAAAACAATATAAAAAAGAATAAATACAATACGGAATCATTTGAGCTGCCTGGTCCTCTTTAATCAGCAGTCTATGCTAACCTGTTAGCGACAGTAACCAGATGCTAACTTACAGGTCGGTGCTCGGAGGCGTTGGCCGAGGTCACAGCGTTCAGACAGGAAGTGAAGAGCATCATCGCTCTCTCTAACTCCACCCACCTTCCTCTGGGATATGGATTCCTACTGGCTGAAGGTCTGCGTCTCACCCCAGAGGAGCTCCAGACCAGCCAATCAGAGGAGGAGCTGCAGATCTCTGATAGGCTGCTGAGCCGCTCCAAAGCTGCTCTGCGATTGGCCGCTTTCTCCAGTGAGTCACAGTCTGATGTAGATTCTGTACCACAGTTTGAGACCAGTGGAATTAGTCCAAAAATCATTGCAGCTCTAGAGAGCAGATGAATAATAATAATCCGACTTCGTCAACAGCTTCAGTGTTTCCTGTTTGCTGATGTCACTCTGACAGGAAGTGTGTTTTTGTTTTTCAGCTGTCCAGATGTTTCTGCCTCCTCAGCGTCGTTCATACGAGCCGTTCACTCCACAGTGTGACGCTGACGGACACTGGCTGCACACACAGTGTTACCACAGCACAGGTCTCACACACACACACACACACACACACACACACACACACACACACACACACACACACACACACACTTTATACAATATGGAGATTTGTTTATTGGTGTTTTCTGAACTGACGAGTCTTCATCACTCTGTGTGTGTTCAGGTCAGTGTTGGTGTGTTGATGAAGATGGAGAGTACATCCCTGACTCACTGACCAGCCGCTCACTGCAGCTGCCCAAATGTGAGACAACACACAACACGTAACACACACTGTGGGACAAACAGACTCCATGTTTCTACTCAAAGACAGAAAGTAGTTCATGTAGAACATTTGCTGAATGAACAAGAAGGTCCAAATAATGCAGAATGAGTCAGAGACAGAGTTTCACAGAGTTTATAAAGTGTCTCCAACTCAACAACTCACTAAACTGACACATTTGTTAAGGGAGTCGCTACTTTCAAATTAAAAGCCCCCTGCTAAGAACCCAGTTCTAAACTCCAATGGGGTGCAATGTAAAGCTCTTATTTTGAAGTCATATTCGTTGTCACTGTTAACAGCCCAACTTCCAGCTTCACGTCACGTCACATGTTTACGCCTACCTCAGAGGGCTTTTGGAAAAGGAGGAATATTACGCCTCCGTTTTAGAAAGACAGGCCGGCACATTGCCGTCTTTACCTTGGAGCAAATGTGCCGACTTTTCTATCTAAAAAGGGTTATTCTTTAGTGTCAAAATGTGACATGTTTAGATCAAAAACATGTTTCTTCTTTCATAAATGGAGTGTGTGTGTGTGTGTGTGTGTGTGTGTGTGTGTGTGTGTGTGTGTGTGTGCTCTCCTGCAGGTCTGACTCGTTGTCAGAGAGCTCAGGCTCACTCGCTGCTCTCTGGTTGGATGAAAGGATCTGACCACACCACCGCTTCATCTTACAAACCAGTGTGTGAGGAGGTGGGAACACTGTGACTGTTTATTATCTACAATTATTGATTGATTGATTGATTGATTGCAGGAAACACAGGTTGACAGTTTATTTTAATCTACTTATTTTCATTTTGTTCATGAAGTGTTTGTGTTTACTTGCGTGTTTCTCAGGACGGTCGTTTCTCGGTGCTGCAGACAGGCGGCGCTGCAGGCTGGTGTGTGAACCCTCTGACTGGAGAGACGATACAGGCGGCGACACGGAGCGCTGCAGGCCAGCTGACATGTACGCACACACACACACACACACACACACACACACACACACTGCTGTCCGTGATGTGTTCACTGTCACACTTCAGACTTAACTGTTAAACTGTGATGTGTTCAGGTCCCAGCTGGTGTCAGCTGCAGAGTTCCCAGTGTCGCCCCGACGGCTCCTTCCTCCCACTGCAGTGTGATGTCACTTCCTGTTGGTGCACCTCTGATGATGGGCAGGAAGTGGGTGGGACCCGAACGCCTCGACAGACGGGACAGACACCGTCTTGTGACCGTGAGTGACAGCACCCTCCTCTGTGAGCTTCAGTGTGTGATTTCTGATTTATTTTGAAATTTGACTGGAAGTGGTTTGTGAGCGTGACCTCAGCAGCATCTAGTGGTCAGTAGAGGAACTGCAGCGTCGACTCATCAGCTGCAAGATGGCTGCTGATTGGTTTTTCTCCACTCCAGGTCCTCTCTGTCCCGCCTCCGCCGTTACCCATGGTGCACTGGTGTGCCGCCCAGCAGCTAATGGTCGTCAGAGCTGCGATCTCATCTGTCACCATGGTTACCAGAACTCACTTCCTTTCAGGAGCTTCCTGTGTGAGACTGAGAGTCTACGATGGGTCGGAGACAGCAGACTGCTGAGTGGAGCCTGTCAGAGTAAGAGATCAGATACTGATGTTAATCCTCCAAAAGTCAAACATCAAACAAGTTCAGCTCAAGTAAAAAACCTCCATAAATATATGATTTGATTAGCTAAGTTAGCGTTAGCTTGTCACTAAGCCGCACGTCAAACCATGCAGACAAAAAACTTAATTAAGACCAACAAACTAAATTTATCAGAAAACGTGTTTCCAATGAACATTTCTGTCAGATTTAGTTTTTAGCTTGTAAGCTGCTAATGTTGGTTAATCCTGTACTGTGTGTGTGTGTGTGTGTGTGTGTGTGTGTGTGTGTGTGTGTGCAGTCTCTCAGCCTCTACAGTCACTGTCGTCCTCTCAGCTCTGGTCGTTGTCGTCGTCCTGCTCTCAGATCAGCAGTTTACAGTCTCTGTTGTTCAGTGAGATGACCAGCAGGGGGCTCTGCTCTGCACAGGTGAACTGTCCTGTTCTACACCTTCACCTACGACCTGATACTAAATGCTGCCCGGCACACAGAACCATGATGTGCTGTATTTTTTAAAAGTTCTTTCAAAAACTATTTATTTTGCTGGAACAGGAGCTTGAATTTGAAATGTGAATACTGGTTCAGTATAAAAGTTAAAATGAGGAAATGTTATATTTGTGTGTGTAGCTTCCCTCATCAGGTCGCTCGGTGTCGCTGTGTGACGACTCGTCGGTGCGTCTGCAGTGTGTCGGCGACAACATGCTGCAGTTAACGGTCACACTGACCGCTCACCTGTCTGACCTCCCGACCTCTGACCTCCCCGACCTGCACGACGTTGGTAAGCAGAGACAGGTTCAGACAAATAACACTGACACTTGAAAGGAACTTGTGTTTGTTAAGTTATTTTTGGGTTTTGTTCTGATCTGGATTTGTTTTGTCAGGTCTGTTTCTGAATGAGTCCAGACTTGTTGGGGGAGTTCGGGGACTTCTGGGAAATGTCCGCTCCATGCTTACATCAGAACCTGACCTGGTTTCCGTGACAACACCCAGTTTTGGATGTTCCCGTGGTTACCACCTGGACAGTGAGGGTGAAGGCTGTGGTGAGTCGGGTTCTGTTCGTTCAGTGCTGGTCCTGTAGAGTCAGCTGACAGACTGGTTCAGTGTCTGTGTGTCTGTTTTCACAGTCGTTTGTCCTGCTGGGAGTTTCTCCAGGGAGGGGGCGTGTCTTCTGTGTCCTCAGGGAACCTATCAGGATGAAGAGGGGCGGGATTTCTGCAACCAGTGTCCCAGAGGCTCCTCACCTGCTGGAGCGTCATCTGTCAATCAATGTGAGTCAGTCTGATGTCTACAGGAAGAAGAAAGAGATCGTTCACTGAAGTTAAAGCACCAAAACAACAGCGTCTCATCAATTAACTCAAAGACTCACAGCTTCTGGTTTGTTTGTGTGTTTCAGGTGTGACAAGGTGTCAGAGGCGGGGCCTGCGCTGTTCAGAGCAAGGTGACTTCCTGCCAGCACAGCCTGACTTCCTGTCCGGCATGTGGAGGTGTGTCACCAGTGAGGGGGAGGAGCTTGACTGGACCAACAGTGACAAGCCTCTGACTGATGAGGAGTGCTCAGGTGAAGACTCAGCAGCCAATCAGGAAGCAGCCTTTCTATCAGTTTAGATTGATTTTTAATGTGTGTGTGTGCGTGTGTGTGTGTGTGTGTGTGTGTGCTGCAGTTCTCGGCAGGTTTCAGGCTGTTCCTGGATCAGATGTGATCGTCGATGCTGAAGATGCTGAAGTCCTGCAAACGATGAGCTCCGACCTCACAGCCTGTGTCCGAGGTAACACACACACACACACACACACACACAGTGTATGACTGTTGCAGCTTCAAAACAACTTCCTCAAAGATATAAACTGTTTTAATTCTGCTGTAAATGTCTAAAAACACAAAGATTAATCTGCAGTGATTTGATGATTAATGTGATTCAGAGTGAGATCAAAGGTCAGAGGTCACAGTGTGTTTCCTGTCTCTCTCTCAGCGTGTGCAGCGGAGCCGACCTGCCACCATGTGGCGCTGTTCAACACACAGACTCAGTGTGAACTGTACAGCACACACACACTGAACACACACTGCAACGCCTCGCAGCAGGTACACACACACACACACACACACACTGCAACACCTCGCAGCAGGTACACACACACACACACACACACACACACACACACACACACACACACACTGCAACACCTCGCAGCAGGTACACACACACACACACACACACACACACACACACACACACACTGCAACGCCTCGCAGCAGGTGTACACACACACACACACACACACTGCAACGCCTCGCAGCAGGTACACACACACACAGCAACACCTCGCAGCAGGTACACACACACACACTGCAACACCTCGCAGCAGGTACACACACACACACACACACACACACACTGAACACACACTGCAACGCCTCACAGCAGGTACACACACACACACACACACACTGAACACACACTGCAACGCCTCACAGCAGGTACACACACACACACACACACACACACACACTGCAACACCTCGCAGCAGGTACACACACACACACACACACACACACACACACACACACACACACACACACACTTGGATCTAAACTGATTAAACAGTTTCCCAGTAATTTAACCAACTCTGAATAATTAGAAACAGATGTGTTTTCATAAGTTTTAGTATTAAACGTTTGTGCATTAAAAAAGAGAAAAGCTGAGGAGTATTTAATACTCCACACTTCAGTTTTTATGGTTGGCTGAGAAGTAAAAGTTGGTCCATTGATGAAATCAGAAATATATAAATAAAGATGGACAACTGACGGAGAGAATCAACTACGACTCCCAGGGTGCATTTCACTAACAAACAGCCATCACAGAGCTTCACAGATTAACACGTTCACATTGATTCCAGATCAGTTCAGGACCAATTCAGGTAACCATGGCGATGAACCTCTATGCTAGACTTGATCCACCGGCAGCAGCCGCAGAGGCTCATGGGTAGTGTAGTATTTAGAGCACTTCACCAAACTGACAGGAAAAAATAATGATATTAATCATATGAAACAATTAGTTTAATTATTTCTGTTTGAAATATGATTTATTTATTTTGTCTTAAAAGTCTCCTGTGTCATTAACGATCCATGAGTTTATATTTAATGAAGTATATTATTATAATTATTAATGAGGCTCTTCATATCTGTTAAACTGTTTGATCTCATTAATGTTAATTCTTTACTTTCAGACCAGTGGGTTTCTGGGTAATCCTCAGGCCGAGCTCTATGATTCGCTGAGCTGCGCTCTGAGAGTGAGGGGCGGAGCTTCAGATCTACTGGTCATCAGGAAGAAAGGTACGGTAACCACAGCAACCACATGAGGGACATTAAGAAAATGACAAACAGACACTCATCACAGTTCAGTCCAACAGGTGTGTGTGTGTGTGTGTGTGTGTGTTCAGGGGCGGAGTTTTCCTCGCGGCAGCAGCAGAGTTTTGAGAGGATGACGATGTTGAAGGCGGTCTCAGGTGTGTTCAGGACTCAGGTGTTCTCCTCCACACGGACCTCCCTCTCTGACGCTCATCGTTTCTGTCAGGACGGCTGCAGCCGCGACACCTGCTGCGACGGATTCATCCTCAACCAGAACAGCCTGAATGGAGGTCAGTTACCATGGAGACAGTGAGCAAGTGTCAATAAGTGATTTGATGAACAGGTGAATCAATGAAAGATTGATCGGAGGCGGAGCTCTGCGTCTCACCCCTCCTCCCCCTCTTCCTCCTCCAGGTTCTCTGCTCTGTGGTTGGCTGAGAGCGCCGTCAGTCTTGATGTGTGGTGACCAGGACTGGGATGTGACTGGACAGGGAACAGCCAATCGTATCTGTGGGGCGGGGCTAACCTACAACGAGCAGCAAAAGAGCTTCGTGTTCAACTTCGGAGGACAAAAGTTCACCATCAGTAAGAAATCAAACGACCAACGTTGAAATTAAGTCAGGGAGGAGCCAGCGTCTACTTCCTGTTGATGATTTGTTGTTGTTGTTGTTGTCTTATGTTTGTTTGTTCTCTCCAGCTGATGCTGCACTGCCAGCTGACAGCAAGAACAAGAAGGACTACCAGGCCTCCATCATCAGCTTCCAGGCCGTCTACCTGAACACAGGTACCCACACACACCTCATGCATCCTTTATTGTCAGCAGGAAAGTGACGGAGATACTCGGATCAGAGATTTAATCATATGATGATGACAAAGACATCAGGTCCACACAGAAGCAGCAGGGAATCCACAGGTGAAGAGGAGGGAGGCAGGTAAAGGGTGCAGACAGACTGTAGACACCTGGTGGACTGTTGGAGAATGACAACAACTGCACAGCTTGAAGATGCATCGTGCAGGACCAGACAGCAGAGTGAAGATGATGATGATTCACAGTGTTTGTTGTGTCTCACTGTTGTTGTTGTTGTTGTTGTTGTTTGTCAGATGCTGAGTCAGCAGCTGATGGTCCTACTTCCTCTTCCTGTGCAGCAGCAGAACTCAGCCCTCCTCTGGACGGTTCGTATCATCTCTGAACTGGTTTCAGCTTCTGATGGCAAATTGAAAGTAGATTTAAAACCTGTTTTCATCAGCCTCTTCAAGTCTCTCGTCAACTTTAAATATGGACGAGTTGCACATGTTCTTTCTCAAAATAACTGTTTGGAAATTAAGATTTATGTGAAGTTAACAGTCTCAGTAAAGATTTAAGAATGATTATAAACATGTAGAATTTAGGTTCACCTAGAAAAACACTGTTACAAGATGCATTTTATAAGAGCTGTGGAGTCTCCAGTGTTACGACGTCCCCCCCTTTCAACTGAGGTCTCACACAACAAGTTATACTTTAAACAAAGATTAATTTTATTAATCCACTAATCATCAAACAAACTGATGGTCTGGCCAAAATAAGAGCAGACTCCCAGACCAACCCACCAGGGCCGTCAGAACTGGGGTTAACCCTCTACCATAACCCAACAAAACAACTAAACCTGACTGAAATGAAGCCACGAAAACTGAACTACCGCACCCATCAGATCAACATAAATCAAAAACAGAATACCTCAGCCAGCCTTGGATATTCTCTAATCAGCCAGACAGCTATCACCTGGCAGGTAAACCAATCACCGGCCGCGTCGACACATCCTGGCCAGCAGCGAGGGAGCATGTAACACCAGATCTGATTACAGAACAGTAACAAAGAGACCGGGACAGTATCTGACTGAGCTCACAGCAGCCTCGTCACTGATGATAACAGGAGAGAACACAAACAATCAAACTTTACTCAAACTAAACCGGCAACGTCCATCCACAGGTTCTGAACAAGTTCACTGGGTCAGCTCCAACAATGTGCTTCATTTACAGTCGTCATCTGTAAAGTGACCGAAGCTGTCAGATAAAATACTGAGGGGTGTGTGTGTGTGTGTGTGTGTGTGACTGTGTGTGTGTGTGTGTGTGTGTGTGTGACTGTGTGTGTGTGTGTGTTTTCAGTGTCAGTGCAGCAGCAGTTTGAGTCTCTGTCTGAAGACGACGTCCTCGTGGATCCTCAGAGGAAACTCCTCTCTCTCTCCTTCTGGCTCAACAAGAAGAACTACAACTCCCAGCAGGCACTGCTCTGGTGTCTCTCACGTACGTCTCACACACAGATATACACAGAGTGTGTGAACGGGTGTGTGTTGTGATGACAGATGTTCTGATGCGTGTGTGTGTTTCAGGCTGTGACGAGGAGCCGCTCTGCTCCATCGCTGACCTCAGAGACGCTGACTCAGCAGGTTTCTTCAGCTGCTCGCTGTTTCCCGACACCAGAGTTTGTGGAGCGTACGACAAACCTCTGAGACGACCCTGTCGCCCCCTGCTGGACAGGACACCCAGCAACACCCACAGCAAGAAGGGTCAGGAGCGACTTCCAATCACAGAGACGATGAGCAGGTGTTAATCGATCATCATGTTAACGAACCACTCTGTTGTTCTCAGTGAGTCTGTCCGGACCAGTCAAGAGTTTCTATGAGAGAGTTTCCTTCCAGAAGATGGTTTCTTACTCCGTACGCAGCCGAGTCAGTCTGGGAGAAAACACACTGCTGTCTGAAGGGTAACACACACACACACACACACACACACACACACACACACGTACACACACAATGAAGCGGTGGAGGTAAATGTTGTATTTTCACTGCTCTACACATTCTGCAGTGACATGTTGATGCTGCAAATTATCAATACAACTTTAGTACAGTAATAAAGTTTCTCCTTCCCTGGTTGTTGAAACATTATTAAACATTGCAGAAAGTTTGTAAGAAATGTTCATAAACTCACCTGGTGTGTGTGTGTGTGTGTGTGTGTGTGTGTGTGTGTGTGTGTCAGGTTCATGGACTGTGAGCGGCGCTGTGATGTGGATCCTTGTTGCCGTGGTATCGGCTTCGTCAGAGACACCAAATCAGCAGGTAACCATGGTAACTGTGTTTTTGTCCCCTGATTGATCTGTTCATATAAATTATTTTTAATGACTTTTAACAGTAATTAAACTAAACCGTGTGTGTGTGTGTGTGTGTGTGTGTGTGTGTGTGTGTGTGTGTTGCAGGCGGGTCAGACGTGGTGTGTCTGTCTCTGATCAGTCTCGGGGTTCAGACCTGTGGTGAAGACGACCTGACGTCCTGGAGGACTCAGGACTGCAGCCCGTCTGTGGTGAAGACCACACCTGAACCCTTCGGCTGGTACCAGAAACCCGGTACTGCATACAAGTACACACATACTGTACAAATACACAGTGTAGTAACACACAGATGAAGTAACCAGCTGTGACCCGTTTGTGTGTTCAGTGAATCAGTGGAGTTCTTCTCCGGCTCTCTGTCCTCCGTTCAGCCTGCCGACCACAAACAACGGTGAGACTGCAGCACGACCGTAACTAGTGTTAGTACTGTTACAACAACAACAACAAGTATCTGATAAACTACATCTGTGTTTACATCTTTCCTAATACTTGTACTTTTGTGTCTCAGTGTCTCTGGATCAGTGGACGCTCCTCTCTGATTCGTCAGTTCTCGTCGACCCTTCTGTCTCCATGTATGATGTCATCCACCTGAGCCGTGACATCACCTCTGACCGTGATAAGACCAGAGACTGGTGTCTCCATGGTAACCACTCTTTGTGAAGTTTGTGATGAAGTTCAAACAGGAAGTGCTGGCACCTCATACTCCTCTACTTCCTGTCTCAGCCTGTCAGGAGGCGGAGTCTTGTGTTGCTGTGTCGCTCAGTGAGGCGGAGTCCGCCACTCGCTGTGTCCTCTACCCTGACACCACAGCCTGCGGGTTAAGCTCCACCCCCAGCTCATCCAGCCCCGCCTCCTCCTGCAGGCTGGTCATCAGAGAGCCCGCCCCCCAGGTGTACATGAGGACAGGTGAGCTGATCAGCCAATCACAGCGGGGGTTAATGTTTTGATTCCTGCTGTGTTCACTTGTCTGTTTTCTCTTCAGAGCGGTTGCCAACGGTGACATCCGTCTCCATCCCGGGACATGGGATGCTGCAGGGTGTTGCCATGGAAACAGCCCTTGGCTCAGACAGGAAGACGGTGGTTCAGTTCCTGGGAGTCCCGTACGCCCATCCTCCAATAGGATCACTCCGCTTTGAAGCAGCTCAGCCAGCTGATTGGACAGGAACCTGGGACGCCTCCAAACCCCGGTAACTACCCGCCGTTACTATGACTACTTGGATGAATCATTGAAAGGATTATAAAACTTCTGCTGATGCCTCTGTCTGCCTGCCTGTCTTCAGTCCCAGCTGTATCCAGCCCGGTGACGTTGAGTCTGCAGCCTCCAGTGAGGACTGTCTCTACCTCAACATCTTCACTCCTGCTGCTCTGGTGAGCTTCAGTGTCCATGACAGTCTGCGGTGATGTCATCAAATGTCTCTTGTTCAATCAAAACATATTCACATTATTATCACGTAACAGAAAATCTGTGTTTGGTATTTTGCTTTACAAACAGTTTCCAATTATTTGACATCTTTAGTTATTTTAGTTACTTTGCAGACTTGATAACGGACAATGATGTCATCAGCTGACCTGTGTGTGTGTGTGTGTGTGTGTGTGTGTGTGTCAGACGGGGCGTGTCCCAGTCCTGGTTTTCTTCTTCAACCCTTCAGCCAATCAGAGCCCAGGCCTGTTGGATGGCTCCACCCTCGCTGCTGCGGGTCACATCGTCGTGGTGACAGCCAGCTACAGAACGGCGGCGCTGGGATTCCTGAGCACAGGTGAGAACACACATGAAGAAATGGATCAATAAATGAAGACACATCTAATTAATCAATACTGTATGTGCAGGCTCACCTGGTCTCCCTGGTAACTACGGTCTGTCGGACCAGGAGGCGGTGCTTCGTTGGGTTAACGCCCACATCTCTCTGGTGGGCGGAGACAACAGTAGAGTGACGGTCGGGGCGGAGCGACGTGGTGCTGACATCACCAGCCTTCACCTCTCGTCCTCCTCCTCTCCTCTGTTCCAGCGGATGATGCTGATGGTGAGAACTCCTTCATCTCCTCCTCTCAGTCTCCTCTTCCTCCCGTCAGTCACTGAGCTGCTCTGACGACCCGATGTGCCGTCAGCTGACACTCAGCTGGACCAGACCGTGTTTACTTCATAGTTCTGCTGTTGTTCTTGTTGCTCCTGCAGGGCGGTTCTGTCTTCTCTCCATCACTGCTTCAGACTCCCTCCATCTCCAGGCAGCAGGCGGTCGATCTGGCCCGAGAGCTCGGCTGTGACCTCACTGACCTTGACAAGATGGCCGCCTGCCTCAGAGCGACGCCCGTTCACACGCTCAACGCTGCTCAGACGAAGGTAGAGTTCAAGTCCAGGAGTTTATCATGAAGGTCTGAAAGAGGGAAGTGTGTCTGACCTGTGTGTGTGTGCGTGTGTGTGTGTGTGTCAGCTGCTGGCCGTCAGCGGTCCGTTTCAGTCCTGGTCTCCGGTCCGTCAGTCCGGCTCGCAGTCCTTCCACAGAGTCGACCTGCTGCAGGGAACATCTGAACACGACGGCCTGATCGACCGAGCTCGCAGGATAAAGGTCAGAGGTCACGCAGACAGTCTGCTGCTAGTGTCTGTGTTCATCCTGTGTGAACGAAAGCTTTTCATTACGGTTGCAACTAACAATTACTTTCCTTATCAATAATCTGTTGATTATATTCTGGGGTGATAAAGGATTGAAAATGTATTTTAACTCTGGAATAAAGGAGAAGCTGGAGACTGACTGAGCGTTGAAGCGAGATCGATGACAAAAAGAATCTCAGTTCTAAATGTTTGTGGTCGTCTTCTCAGGACTTTGAGGCGCTGCAGGGTCGAGCGGACGGTAAGACGGCGTTTTACGAGGCTCTGAGTCGCTCGCTGGGAGGAGCCACAGGAAGTGACGTGCTGAAGGAGGCGGCGGCCTGGTTCTACTCTCTGGATCACAGCCCGTCAGCTGCTGGATACAACCTGTTCTCCAGAGCACTCAACAACGCCACCAGGTCAGAACCCACGCTCACACCTTGTGATGACACACACTCTGATGACAGACAGCCAGACCTTGATGGACAGGTGTCTCAGCCAATCACAGCTGGACGTCACTGGTTGGGTCTCCGCTGTGACAGCTCAGATATGAAGAACTGAACCCAACAAAACCAAAACTAAGGAAATGACTAAAGAAATGTTTATAAACCATCTAACATCATAAATCCATGAATTCAGTTATTAAATGTGACACATTGTCATTTCTGACTTTCATGTTTCACAGTTGTACTTTATATTAATAACTATTAATAAATCTACTGTGACATCATCTCACACACTGCACGATGATAATGTGTGTGTGTGTGTGTGTGTGTGTGTGTGTGTGTGTGTGTGTGTGGCAGAGATCTGTTCATCATCTGTCCCAGTCTACAGATGGTTAGCCACTGGGCTAACAGCAAAGCTAACGTCTTCCTGTACCACCAGCCGGCCTCCAGCGCTCACGACAGGTACTGACGACTCATACATGATGTCATCGTCCCTGACGACTGTGTTCTGATCGCCACTGATCAGTGTTTATATTGATGACTGTTTCCTGTGCAGGGCTGACGTGTCTGTTCCTCTGGACGTTCAGTTTGTGTTTGGGACTCCTCATCATCCAATGAGCTCTCAGCGTTTCACCCCCTCTGATCGACGCCTCTCTCTGGCCATGATGACCTACGTCTCCAGCTTCATCCGGACCGGGTCAGACAACAATAATCAATTACTCAGCTTCATTTATTGATCAATGAGAAAAGCTTTCCATACTCAAGTTCATTGTTCCTGTTTTTTGGTTCTCAGGGACCCGAACCCATCTCGTATGTGGGCGGAGTCAGTTCTTCCCCGCTGGCAGCAGGTCCAGTCCTCTGACGCCCCGCCCACCTACCTGGAGCTAAGCCCCGCCCTGCGACATCGTCAGGGTCTGAGTCAGAACTCCTGCTCCTTCTGGAACCAACTGGGAACAAAACTGACCAGGCTGAGAGGTGAGAAGAGTCCAGCAGAGTCCAGTAGAGTCCAGAAGAGTCCAGCAGAGTCCAGTAGAGTCCAGTAGAATCCAGTAGAGCCCAGTAAAGTCCAGAAGAGTCCAGCAGAGTCCAGCAGAGCCCAGTAGAGTCCAGCAGAGTCCAGCAGAGTCCAGAAGAGCCCAGTAAAGTCCAGTAGAGCCCAGTAAAGTCCAGAAGAGTCCAGCAGAGTCCAGTAGAGTTCAGCAGAGTCCAGTAGAGTCCAGCAGAGTCCAGTAGAGTTCAGCAGAGTCCAGTAGAGCCCAGCAGAGTCCAGTAGAGTCCAGAAGAGTCCAGCAGAGTCCAGTAGAGTCCAGTAGAGTCCAGTAGAGTCCAGTAGAGTCCAGAAGAGTTCAGCAGAGTCCAGTAGAGTCCAGCAGAGTCCAGTAGAGTTCAGCAGAGTCCAGTAGAGCCCAGCAGAGTCCAATACAGTCCAGCAGACTTTATTAGAGTCCAGCAGAGTCCAGTAGAGTCCAGTAGAGCCCAGTAGAGTCCAGCAGAGTCCAGTAGAGCCCAGTAGAGCCCAGTAAAGTCCAGTAGACTCTATTCAGTCCACCTCCACTCTGTTTCTTCTTCTGTCCTTAATTTCACTAAAATCATTAAATTCCTGTATTCTTCTCTTCAGGTGAGTTGGGGGCGGAGCCTGTCCAGCCTACATTGACCCCTGTTCTCCCAGTGGCTGCACCATCCAGCCAATCACAGACTGAGAAAGACGCCTACAGCTAAACTAATGACATCATCATCATCATCCTGTCCTCATGACATCATCACAGTTTCCTGCCTTCAGATTCACTTTGATCTTCTGTCAGATAATCAATAAACAGCATATAAACTCTCCATCGTCTCGCTCGTTTAACGTCCGCTGCACTTCCTCCGCCCTCCACCAGGTGCTGCTGTGATCAGCACATTAACACAGTGAGGCTCAGGATTCACTGGAAACAAGAAAACTACATCAGATCCATGAAACTACAGATCACATGATTATGAACACATCGGCTCGTTATCAGATGTTTAGAGTGAAAGTCTTAAAGGGATAGTTAGTGTTTTTTGAAGTGGGGTCATATAAAGTACACTTTATAAGCTCAGCTTTATTAATTCTCTGCGAGCAGCGAAATACAGTGTGAGGCCCAGCTGCAGATAATGCGTAGGGATACGGAGGTTCTACGGTTCAGAAAATGTAGTGCCAAAAGAAAGGGTGGTCTGACGGCGATGTGAAGCGCTGCGAATTCTCTCTATACAACGTACACTTGAACTGATATAGATTGTTTTAGGTGGTTAAATTATCTTTTTCTCTGGACCCGTTCACTGCAGTACAGCGCTGAGCGTCTGGGCTGGAGCGGCTCTCTGCTGCTCCAAACTGAGGCTGCGCTGATCGTGATTACTGCAGGAAACAGATCGACTATAGATATGTACTTTATATGACCCCACTTCAAAAAACCTGAATTATCCCTTTAAGACTTTTACTGTGAACATATAAACAGAATGTTTCATACTGATTCATATAAAAGAATTACAGACAAGTTTGTGTTGGGAACATTACCTTTGATTGACTCAGCCAATCACGGCTGGTTCCACAGGTTTGCTCTCCGGCCTCTCAGCTGAGATACGGAGGACCAGGAGAGTCAAAATAAAGAAGAAATGACTAAATAACCACTATGACATTCAAAAGGAACCAAGAAATAAATACAGGCATTAATACATGTATTATGTAGCAAACTGCTAGTTTGTTTTTCTAATAATTTACAGTTTAGTTACTTTTCCATTCATTTTTTCATTTTCTAATGTATTCATTTAACTTTACATCACTTGTGTTTGTGTTTCTGACATCAGAGGTCAGAAAGCAAGAGAATAATAACTGCACATTACTAACAGAACTAAACTAAAAGGAGCTGACAGAAGTTGTAAGTGAACTGAATATTAATCAGCAACAACTTTTTATAATCTCTTAATTATGGGATAAGGGAATTAAAATGAAGCAGCTTTCTGTTTTTTTTTATCAGTAAACTGAATCTGAGTTTTTGATTGATGATCCACTAAAAGCCCTCTTAACATTAATAAACAAACAATAGAAATATGACTCAGTGATGGAACCAGAGGACGGCAGCAGCTTCTTGCTCACACGTTTTCAGGATTGACTGGAATTTATTCCTTCATGAACTTGAAACTTTAATGAGGAAACTTTACATCAGCTCCAAACTGTGACCACAGAGTGGAGCCCTGTTCCTGCTGACGGTCCTGAGGCATGATGGGAGTGAGCCCGCCCCCTCCCTCCCCCTCCCTCCTCCACCTGTGTGCAGGTGAGGCAGGTGTATAAAGGAGTCTTTCTCCAGGTGGAAACAGACTCCGGCAGCCGCTCACACTGAGATCTTTGTCACTAACTGTCGGATTTCCTGCAGAAAGATGGAGACGCTGCTCACACTCTGGATCGCTCTCAGCGTCACGGCCTCAGGTATGAAAACACTCTCAGCTCACGTTTGATACCTTTGAATGTTTAGTTTGATCGCAGCTCCAAGTGGAATGAAAACAGAATATCTGGAGAACCAAAAACTAAATAAGGAGGTCGAAGAGATCGGACAGATTTCTCTTCCCTCAGACGGACTGAAGGGAAAAACACAGCTGAGGAGTTTTTAGAAGGTTCAGTGAGTGAGTCTGTGATTGGATTTAGGCTGCGACTAATGATAATGCTCATTGTTCATCAATCTGCCAGGTCATTTCTATATTAACAGACATATTGATCCCTCTATAAAAATGTACTTTTATCCCACAGTCTGAAACACAAACAGCTCAGTGTCACAAAGACAAGCTGAACATTTATAAGACCAAGAAACCAGAGAATATTTCTGCTGGAAACTTCATGTTGAACTTCATGTTGGTGCTTCTGTTTAATTGTTAAAACTAATCTTAAATTCTGTCTGTCTTCATTCAGCTGTGTAAGTGTCAGAGGGAAAACTATGCAGAAAAAAATACTGAGAACTAAATGCTTATTAAATCTAACTAAATTGATACGTCCAGCAGGTGATTTGTTAAACAGGCCCAATGGGAGCTCCACCTGCCCCGACACACCTGTACACCTCCCAAAGACATTACTGCAGGACACCTGAACCATAACTGGGACAGTTCTAACTCTACAATTCCATTTTATCCAGTTATCTTCCTTCTGTCCCTACTTCTGACCCTCTTTTTATAACTGTATTACAGTAATGAGTAAGTACTTATTTACACTGTAGCAGTGGAGTTTATTCAGGCAGGTTTCTCATGTTTCTCACACAATACACTACAAGCAGGATTATTTAAGTTACATGACCCCTTTGAATGTTTTACCATCTAAACTCCTTGAAGGAAACACAATGAAGAATGCAAATTATAAATTAGTAGAGCCCGACTGATTTATCTGTAGGCTGATTTTATCGGTCGATATTAGCCTATCACAGATAAACCAGCGCTGTGATTGGTTCTTTCAAACAGAGAAATCACAGCAACATATTCTCTTCTTCTTTAGTGTCTTCCACTACAACTCCTGTTGCCATGACAACCACCCCATCAGTTACGAGCAGTCAAGATGTTTCAATGCCAGGATCCACCGCCAGTCCTCCCAGCAATGACACAACGCCAGGACCCACCGCCAGTCCTCCCAGCAATGACACAACGCCAGGACCCACCGCCAGTCCTCCCAGCAATGACACAACGCCAGGACCCACCGCCAGTCCTCCCAGTAACAACACAACGCCAGGACCCACCGCCAGTTCTCCCAGTAACGACACAACGCCAGGACCCACCGCCAGTTCTCCCAGTAACGACACAACACCAGGACCCACCGCCAGTCCTCCCAGTAATGACACAACACCAGGACCCACCGCCAGTCCTCCCAGTAATGACACAACACCAGGACCCACCGCCAGTTCTCCCAGTAATGTCACAACACCAGGACCCACCGCCAGTCCTCCCAGCAACAACACAACGCCAGGATCCACCGCCAGTCCTCCCAGTAACCACACAACGCCAGGACCCACCGCCAGTCCTCCCAGCAACGACACAACGCCAGGACCCACCGCCAGTTCTCCCAGTAATGTCACAACACCAGGACCCACCGCCAGTCCTCCCAGCAACAACACAACGCCAGGATCCACCGCCAGTCCTCCCAGTAACCACACAACGCCAGGACCCACCGCCAGTCCTCCCAGTAATGTCACAACACCAGGACCCACCGCCAGTCCTCCCAGTAACAACACAACACCAGGACCCACCGCCAGTCCTCCCAGTAACCACACAACACCAGGACCCACTGCCAGTCCTCCCAGTAATGTCACAACACCAGGACCCACCGCCAGTCCTCCCAGTAACCACACAACACCAGGACCCACCGCCAGTCCTCCCAGTAACCACACAACACCAGGACCCACTGCCAGTCCTCCCAGTAATGTCACAACGCCAGGACCCACCGCCAGTCCTCCCAGTAATGTCACAACACCAGGACCCACCGCCAGTCCTCCCAGTAACCACACCACAACAAATGGTTCCAACATAGCCAATGAAACCAGGAACACCACGGCAGCCACACATGGATCCTCAAACACAATGACCAGCAGATCACCAGGTTTTGTTTCCACAGATAAACCAATCACATCCCAGAGTTCGTCTGTGGCCCCGCCCCGGGCTGGTGGCGGCGGTGTTCCTGGTTGGGGGATCGCTCTGCTGGTTCTGGCTGCTCTGGTTCTGCTGCTGCTGATCCTGCTGCTGATCGGACTGGTGAGTTCAGAACTACCCATTTCTGTCCGAGATATTCATATTGGTTTCAGCCTCTGGGTTAGCCTAGCTTAGCATAAAGCCTGCAACAGGGGGAAACAGCTAGCCTGAACAGCTAGCCCACTTATCTCAGGAGCTTGTTTCCACAGTCCTTTCACACCAGCATGTTTTCTTCCAGTAGACAGGATTCACATGGCGGCCATTTACATCTGACTCAGAGGGAAGCTCAGATGTGTTGCTGATTGTAAGCTGTATAAATGACTTTAGCATGTGTTAGCTAACGTTAGCTGTTGTCTAACTGCTAGAGCTGAAAAAAAAAACATGTTTGATAATGATAAACCATAAGCTACATTAAGATGACAAATAATGCTGTCCATCATCTTTTAGCCCACTGATCAACAGAGAAGCTGTGAGTGGAAACATACAACACTCCCGTTTAACAAACAGACTTTGAGCTTCACACTGTCAGCGTGGGGTCGAGGAAGCTGAGGCAGTGGAGTCATTCCTTATTATCTCTTTTGTATTTGTTGAATCCGTTAAATAAACTGAGTAAACCACAGATTGTTCTCTATTCCTCTCTTAGATCTTCCAGTCTTCTTATTGCTAACAGTCAGTATTTTCCTCTGCAGCTGGTTTGGTGTTGCTGCTACAGGGGGCGCTACAAAGGCTTCAGCCCCTACGACCAGCTGACCCACGGAGACGACATCCCTCTGTACACCACACACAGCCGCTTCGAAGGGCCCAACGGCAAACCACACGTGAGTCAAACACCACACAGAGTCAAACACCACACGGAGTCAAACACCACACGGAGTCAAACACCACACGGAGTCAAACACCACACGGAGTCAAACACCTCACGGAGTCAAACACCACACGGAGTCAAACACCTCACAGAGTCAAACACCACACAGAGTCAAACACCTCACGGAGTCAAACACCACACGGAGTCAAACACCACACGGAGTCAAACACCTCACGGAGTCAAACACCTCACAGAGTCAAACACCACACGGACTCAAACACCACACAGAGTCAAACACCACACAGAGTCAAACACCTCACGGAGTCAAACACCACACAGAGTCAAACACCACACAGAGTCAAACACCACACGTGAGTGAAACACCTCACAGAGTCAAACACCTCACAGAGTCAAACACCACACGTGAGTGAAACACCTCACAGAGTCAAACACCACACAGAGTCAAACACCACACGTGAGTGAAACACCTCACAGAGTCAAACACCACACAGAGTCAAACACCTCACAGAGTCAAACACCACACGTGAGTGAAACACCACACAGAGTCAAACACCACACAGAGTCAAACACCACACGTGAGTGAAACACCTCACAGAGTCAAACACCACACGTGAGTCAAACACCACACGTGAGTCAAACACCACACGTGAGTCAAACACCACACGTGAGTCAAACACCACACGTGAGTCAAACACCTCACGGAGTCAAACACCACACGTGAGTCAAACACCACACGGAGTCAAACACCACACGGAGTCAAACACCTCACGTGAGTCAAACACCTCACGGAGTCAAACACCTCACAGAGTCAAACACCTCACAGAGTCAAACACCACACGGAGTCAAACACCACACGGAGTCAAACACCTCAGAGAGTCAAACACCTCACGGAGTCAAACACCTCAGAGAGTCAAACACCACACAGAGTCAAACACCAGACAGAGTCAAACACCTCACGGAGTCAAACACCTCACGGAGTCAAACACCTCAGAGAGTCAAACACCACACAGAGTCAAACACCAGACAGAGTCAAACACCTCACGGAGTCAAACACCACACGTGAGTCAAACACGTCACGGAGTCAAACACCACACGGAGTCAAACACCACACGTGAGTCAAACACCACACGGAGTCAAACACCACACGGAGTCAAACACCTCACGTGAGTCAAACACCCTCACGGAGTCAAACACCTCACAGAGTCAAACACCTCACAGAGTCAAACACCACACGGAGTCAAACACCACACGGAGTCAAACACCTCAGAGAGTCAAACACCTCACGGAGTCAAACACCACACGGAGTCAAACACCTCACAGAGTCAAACACCACACGGAGTCAAACACCACACGTGAGTCAAACACCACACGTGAGTCAAACACCACACGGAGTCAAACACCTCACGTGAGTCAAACACCTCACGTGAGTCAAACACCACACGGAGTCAAACACCACACGGAGTCAAACACCACACGGAGTCAAACACCTCACGGAGTCAAACACCACACGTGAGTCAAACACCACACGGAGTCAAACACCTCACGTGAGTCAAACACCTCACGTGAGTCAAACACCACACGTGAGTCAAACACCACACGGAGTCAAACACCACACGGAGTCAAAGTCAAAACACCTCACGTGAGTCAAACACCACACGGAGTCAAACACCACACGTGAGTCAAACACCACACGGAGTCAACACCACACGGAGTCAAACACCTTCACGGAGTCAACACCTCACGTGAGTCAAACACCACACCGGAGTCAAACACCACACGGAGTCAAACACCACACGGAGTCAAACACCTCACGGAGTCAAACACCACACGGAGTCAAACACCTCACGTGAGTCAAACACCTCACAGAGTCAAACACCACACAGAGTCAAACACCACACGGAGTCAAACACCACACGGAGTCAAACACCACACAGAGTCAAACACCACACGGAGTCAAACACCACACGGAGTCAAACACCACACGTGAGTCAAACACCACACGGAGTCAAACACCTCACGTGAGTCAAACACCTCACGGAGTCAAACACCTCACAGAGTCAAACACCTCACAGAGTCAAACACCACACGGAGTCAAACACCACACGGAGTCAAACACCTCAGAGAGTCAAACACCTCACGGAGTCAAACACCTCAGAGAGTCAAACACCACACAGAGTCAAACACCAGACAGAGTCAAACACCACACAGAGTCAAACACCTCACGGAGTCAAACACCTCACGGAGTCAAACACCTCAGAGAGTCAAACACCACACAGAGTCAAACACCAGACAGAGTCAAACACCACACAGAGTCAAACACCTCACGGAGTCAAACACCACACGGAGTCAAACACCTCACAGAGTCAAACACACGCCACCATGCTAACTTCCTAACGAGGACTCACAAGGAAGTGGGTGGTTCATCGGGAGCTGGTCCTCCATAACACACAAAGACTGATATGTCCCCATAAAGACACACACACACACACACACACACACACACACACACACACTCTGCCCTGTGTGTGTGTGTGTGTGTGTGTGTGTGTGTGTGTGTGTATGTGTGTGTGTTGTAATGTGACTCCTGAGAAAGAGTCTCGTCCTCGCAGCAGGTCAGAATTCATCCATTGACATTAATGCAGTCAAACTGTACGGAGTCGGTTCTGACAGAACCAGCAGAACAGATCCAGCTCCAGGTCATCTGTCAACAGTCTGCAGAGATTCAGAGGTTGTTTATATTAAAGAACCTCAGTCCAGCTGCAGCCAGAACCGCAGCCAGAACACTGCTGGTGCAAGAGCGGCGTTACACCTCGTCTTAATCTGAGTGTGTTCAACTCATGTGGTCGTTGTTGTGTTTGTGTTCTGATGAGTCACATTCAGACGGGAACCATCAGAGAGAGTTTACTGACTTCAGTCTTCAGGTGTCTTTGTTAACCTGCTGACTCACTGTGAGTCAGAGTATAATATTGATTGGTTAGAACTAATCATTGACCTCTAGTTCCACTTTATTCATTCTGAATGACACATTAGTACTGATCCGTTAATTCATCTGTTCCAGGATGACCTGAACAGGCCGATGAAGAACCGGACCGGGACGTACACGGTGACCCAATAACCGAGCAGCATGACGGGACCAGCGGAGCCGTGACGTCACCTCAGATCTTCACTCTGAACACACTGTGTTGTTTCTGTCTTTATACTTTTTAATCCTCATCTGACTGAAAACTTGTTTTGTTTTTGTTTCTAATCTTGTATTTATTGTCAGAAACTTTATTTAAAACACAACAGTGACATTTTTATAAAAATTCTCCAAAATCAACTTTATTCTTTGCGGTTTTTAAATAATCACACCAAAAATATTGTTTTAAATTCTAACAAACTTACATATAAAAGTTATTATGATTAAGAGAATATTTTCCCTGTTAGTTAAATAGATCTGTATTCCCACTGCATCATTATACCAGTTATTATTATTATTATTATTATTATAATACATCTGAATTATTTCATTGTTTGATTCAACTATTTGTGTTTGTTTTGTTTTTAATATTCTGACACTTACATTCATAATATTCACATGTATTTATTATTTGCTCATGTTTTATATCTCTTTAAAAAACACATGCTACAAAAAGCATTTTAGTTTTACTGATATTATACTAAAATGTATAAATATAAACAATATATATTGTTAATTAGTTGTGATATTGTCACCACGGTCATTATGGTTTATAATTTAAAAGATTAATAATGATATCAATACAAATCTTCTGTTGTTTCAGAACCATCTCAGTTATAAATGTTCAGACTTGAGATCATGTTTGATATAAAACTCGTCTACAATCATTTTACAGTGTGAGATCAGCTGACACTGATATCAATAATCGATCCCATTGACGATGTGTTTTCGTCTCATACATCTGTCGGACACATAAAATGCTTAATAAGAAAATATATTGATTTTAATTTGCCATATTGTTTCTGTATCAATTGTACAACATGAGCTTTTTAAATGACTCCTATATATTTTATTCTTTATAAAACCCTCGTCTGAGGTCTGAGGTGATTCTGTATCTGAGCTCAGCTGTTATCTGCTGCAGCTGCTGGTAATAATCAGGTTTCAGTCTGGCAGCAGCCTCACTGGCCCAGTTTTTTCTGTTTTGTGTCTTGAAGCAGGAAAGTGGATCCTCTTTCTTCCGGGTTTGATTTTAACCAAAGTCATCCAGCTTTATTTGTGACAACAAAACGGCTGCTTCACAAAAGAGCCTCACAAAGACAGAAAGAGAAGCCGAGGCGTGGACGAAGTGTTTGATATGAGATGATGGAGCTGATAAAGAAACTGGGCCGGGCTCTGCCTCGGGCCCTGCTCGCTGGGCCGGGCTCTGCTCGCTGGGCCGGGCCCTGCTCGCTGAGCCGGGCTCTGCCTCGGGCTCTGCTCGCTGGGCCGGGCTCTGCTCGCTGGGCCGGGCTCTGCCTCGGGCTCTGCTCGCTGGGCCGGGCCCTGCCTCGGGCTCTGCTCGCTGGGCCAGGCCCTGCTCGCTGGGCCGGGCTCTGCCTCGGGCTCTGCTCGCTGGGCCGGGCTCTGCTCGCTGGGCCGGGCTCTGCTCGCTGGGCCGGGCTCTGCCTCGGGCTCTGCTCGCTGGGCTGCCTCAATGACTCAAACAGGAACGGACATAAAACATGTTTCTCTGATGTGTTTATGACTTTATGTTCAGTGACGGCTTTGTGAATAAATATCATCACATGGAGAGTTTCCATTCAGTCATTTTCTCTTCATCTAACCCTAGCTGAGTTAGCTGTATGCTAGCTGAGTAAGCTGTGTGCTAGCTGAGTTAGCTGTGTGCTAGCTGAGTTAGCTGTATGCTAGCTGAGTTAGCTGTGTGCTAGCTGAGTAAGCTGTGTGCTAGCTGAGTAAGCTGTGTGCTAGCTGAGTTAGCTGTATGCTAGCTGAGTAAGCTGTGTGCTAGCTGAGTTAACTGTATGCTAGCTGAGTTAGCTGTGTGCTAGCTGAGTAAGCTGTGTGCTAGCTGAGTAAGCTGTGTGCTAGCTGAGTAAGCTGTATGCTAGCTGAGTTAGCTGTGTGCTAGCTGAGTAAGCTGTGTGCTAGCTGAGTAAGCTGTGTGCTAGCTGAGTTAGCTGTATGCTAGCTGAGTAAGCTGTGTGCTAGCTGAGTTAACTGTATGCTAGCTGAGTTAGCTGTGTGCTAGCTGAGTAAGCTGTGTGCTAGCTGAGTAAACTGTGTGCTAGCTGAGTTAGCTGTGTGCTAGCTGAGTAAGCTGTGTGCTAGCTGAGTTAGCTGTATGCTAGCTGAGTTAGCTGTGTGCTAGCTGAGTAAGCTGTGTGCTAGCTGAGTTAGCTGTGTGCTAGCTGAGTAAGCTGTGTGCTAGCTGAGTTAGCTGTATGCTAGCTGAGTTAGTTGTGTGCTAGCTGAGTAAGCTGTGTGCTAGCTGAGTAAGCTGTGTGCTAGCTGAGTTAGCTGTATGCTAGCTGAGTTAGCTGTGTGCTAGCTGAGTAAGCTGTGTGCTAGCTGAGTAAGCTGTGTGCTAGCTGAGTTAGCTGTATGCTAGCTGAGTAAGCTGTGTGCTAGCTGAGTTAACTGTATGCTAGCTGAGTTAGCTGTGTGCTAGCTGAGTAAGCTGTGTGCTGGCTGAGTAAGCTGTGTGCTAGCTGAGTTAGCTGTATGCTAGCTGAGTAAGCTGTGTGCTAGCTGAGTTAGCTGTATGCTAGCTGAGTTAGCTGTGTGCTAGCTGAGTAAGCTGTGTGCTAGCTGAGTTAGCTGTGTGCTAGCTGAGTAAGCTGTGTGCTAGCTGAGTTAGCTGTATGCTAGCTGAGTTAGTTGTGTGCTAGCTGAGTAAGCTGTGTGCTAGCTGAGTAAGCTGTGTGCTAGCTGAGTTAGCTGTATGCTAGCTGAGTTAGCTGTACGCTAGATGAGTTAGCTGTACGCTAGCTGAGTTAGCTGTGTGCTAGCTGAGTTAGCTGTGTGCTAGCTGAGTTAGCTGTACCCTAGCTGAGTTAGCTGTACGCTAGTTGAGTTAGCTGTACGCTAGTTGAGTTAGCTGTACCCTAGCTGAGTTAGCTGTATGCTAGTTGAGTTAGCTGTACGCTAGCTGAGTTAGCTGTACGCTAGCTGAGTTAGCTGTACGCTAGTCGAGTTAGCTGTACGCTAGCTGAGTTAGTTGTAGGCTAGTAGAATTGTACCACTTCCTGTTTCGATATCTCGTGACATATTTTATATTCAGGTCTTTAATTAGTGTGAAATCTAGTGAATCACAGCGACAGGCTGATTATCAGCAGAGCAGATGACATTATTATTAATTATCATCTGACTGTTCTGGTGACGGGTCAGAGTCCGTTCAATCCAAACCTTTATTATAATGTGTTGATTCAAAATGACACTATTAATAAAATATTAATTGATTATTACATTTTGGGTGAAACATGATAAATCAATGTTTGTGATTCAGCTTCCTGATCAACGAATTAAGCAAAATAACAAATCATTCATGACTGACGCGAATCATCTCTACCTTTATTTTTCATAATGTTTAACATTAAGCTGCTGATAAAACACGCAGCTCTCTGGCTGTCTGCTCAGGTTTGAAACAGGAAGTGGAATACATTTAAAAAGTAGGTGGGCTGCAGGATGTCCGTGTTTTGGGGTGTAGCTTGATTGACAGATGCCTCAGCCTATCACAGTCAGGTGTGGAGGTTGACGTTTGCTCATTGCCCCTCAGCTCCACTGGCTCCGCCCCTCTGTGACCGCTTCATGATTTAACATCTTCAGAAACCTGTAAAAACCAAAACAGACAGAAAAACAGAGCGACTGATGACTGAGGGGAGGAGGCGGGGCTTCATCACGACGTACAGACTGTCGTCACCTGACAGGTGATCAGTTACAGCTGCAGTGTGCTTGTTATCAATCAGCGTTTGACGGGCGGCAGGGCTCGGCCGTTCTGTCAACACTCTGTTGACTTTAACTTTTCCATTCACTGTTCTGACCTGAGACCTGAGACCTGGGCGGCACCGGTTAATTCAGGTGAACTGGAGGTTCAGTTTTGTGTCTCTGAACAAAAATGAAGAATTACAGCTTTAAAATGGACCCTGAATTAGTCGGACCTGATCGGTGCCACATAATATGTAATTTAATATATTTCCAGAAACCAGAAGGAACAAAAACCTACAGTTATCTATTATTATTTAAATATATTGATTTGATTTATTGACACGTTATATTTTCTGTCTAATCTTGCCAGCAGTCTGTAACAATAATCCCTGATGATATAATGCTATTTAGTATTGAACATTTATGGCTTTAATCTTCTAATGAAGAAGAAACACGGTGTGTTCATGTTCAGTCTGATGACTGACTGACTGTGACACTTTATAACAGCTCCTCTTTATCTAAATATGGAGTTATTAATGTTTGCTCTCGTCCTGCAAACAGCAGCAGAACAAACAGTTTCTGGGGCGTCACCGGGCTCAGCCGGTTCTGATGTTTCATTGAGGTGATTCATTTTGTATCAGCAGTGATTCACCTGAACGCCTCTTTGACTCACTGCAGCTCAGAAACAAGCTGTGTGGTTCTCTCAACGTTCATCACCTGATCGAAAAACATGATGTGACACAGTGGAGGTACAGTCTGGTCTGTGCTGCCCCCTGAAGGCCCAGGTGAGGCGGGGGCCCAGGTGAGGCGGGGGCCCAGGTGAGCCGGGAGCCCAGGTGAGGCGGGGGCCCAGGTGAGGCGGGGGCCCAGGTGAGCCCAGGTGAGCCGGGAGCCCAGGTGAGGCGGGGGCCCAGGTGAGGCGGGGGCCCAGGTGAGCCGGGAGCCCAGGTGAGGCGGGGGCCCAGGTGAGCCGGGGGCCCAGGTGAGGCGGGGGCCCTGGTGAGCCGGGGGCCCAGGTGAGCCGGGGGCCCAGGTGAGGCTCCACACAGCAGAGCAGCTGACAGGAAACATTTTCAGGTCCCACATTCATAGAACTGCATCTGGATATCACAGTTAGAGTGAAAGATAAATGTTTACTGCCATTTTCTAAATGTCTTTTAAGCTGCTTTGTGTTTTGACAGTGAGTCTAAAAGTTAACATCAGTCTAAGTAGTGTAGAGAAGGAGAATGACTCAGCAACAAGTTAAAGTCTGTTTATCTTCTGGGCTAAAAACTGTTTTAAAAACAACTTCACTTTCAAGAACTCAAAGTGACTTTGTGAGAACTTGTTTCGTGTGAAAGACAGACAGATGTTCTGATGTTCCGTCACAGTCCAGCTGACCTGAGAACAGATCCTACAGTCTGCACGGCCCACTGAGCATCACACAGGTTCTTCGTGGCGGCCATTTTACTTCCCGCCATAACTGAACTATGTATTTAACGTGATATCTGCTGAACCGAGCTGGACAGCAGCGGACACATCTCTGCTCTGTTCTAAAGGTCTCATATAAAACATGATGAACTGACGAACTGAACAATTAAAACTGATCCAGAGTCGTGATGACAGGAGGTTATCATCACATCTCTGACAGCATGTTGAGCTTCAGACCCGCTAAAAGTACAAGTACTCATTAATAAATTACAAAAGTACTCATTAATAAATTACATAAGCACTCAGTCCTTGAGGCACGCCCGTCTTTAAACCGCTGTCAGCATCAGGTTTGTCTCATGATGATGTTCACCATGAACGAAAACACAGAATTCTGTTATGGTGGAATATAAAATGGCCGCCAAAAGACGAACGTCTCTCAAACACAGACACGTTCACGTAGCGACGTCACCGACGTCACATCGTCATACCTTGGAAGCTGAAACGTCAGATGTTTGAATCTTCACCTGAAGTCTGTCTGCAGAGTGACTTCATCACTTTATTGTCTCGTTCCTTCAGTTTCAGTGACTGACACCGAGCTGATGACGCCATCACCTCCACCTGCTGCTGACAGGGTGCAGTACCTCATCCCGCCACAGACACTGAGCGCTACCAGCCGTTAGAGCGCAGGGGGCGCTGTTTCCCCACTAACAGTGATTCATTTGAGAAGCGCTGGATGTGACGTCAGAATGAAAAGTGATTTTAAAGTAATAAAGAAAAAAACTGTAAATGTTTATGTTTGTATTAGTTTCTCCTGTTTTACGTCCTTATGAAGCTTTATTTACACTTACATCTGTTGTGTATGCGCTGTTCACACAGACACACACACAGACACACACACAGACACACACTGACACACACTGACACACACACAGACACACACATAGACACACACACAGACACACACACTGACACACACTGACGGCTGTATCTCAGGAGGTGGAGCGGGTTGTCTAGTAATCAGGAGCTCGCTGGTTCGAATCCCAGCTGCATGTCACTGAACCCCAAATTGTTCCTGATGAGCAGTTGGTGCCCTGCGTGTGTGTGTGTGTGTGTCAGTGTGCGTCTTCAGTGCATGAATGTTTGTGTGACACGGTCAGAGACACTCGACCGTGTCCTGTTCTCTTTCATTTTGAAACTAAGTAGTTTCACCTCACGGATCTTTTCATGACTGTTGTTTTCTGTTGTATGACATCATCAGTAGCATGCAGTCATGGACATGTGGGTGCAGAGGTGATTTGATTGGACGATATTTCCTCCATCTTATTGTTCATTTTAGCTCTTTCTTCACGGTCAATATAAAACTGTAGTCGGGTTTTTTTAATGTATTCATTCATAAATCAAACATACATGTATTAACTTTATGAACACTGGAACAGATAATTAAACCCACCATGTGTACAGTTTTAATGAGAGAACATCAGGTCCTCCTGAGGTCCGCGGTTCTTCACTGCATTTGAGGCCCGTGTGGAGGTCCACACGTCACCGTGTCAGTGCTGCCCCCTGCTGGCCTGAAGCCTCAGCTGCTGTTACAGTCACTTCAAATCCAAAGTCATTAATCAGAACCAGAACAGCTCCTCCTGATGCCTGCAGGACAGCAAGGTCAGAGGTCAGAGGTCTCCAGGCTCTTCAGCCACAGCTCCAGGGCGAACTTGGTCCCGGTGCTGACCCGTTCCACGTCCGGGCCGCTGTCCGGAGCCCTGCTGATCAGCACTGACACCGGCAGTGTGGAGTCGCTCAGAGCTCCTTCTGTGGAAACCTGCGACACACTGGAGACACAGCCGGAGGTCAAGGTCACAGCAGCATCAGTATGAAAACATCTAATGTAATCAGCAGCTGCGATACCTGATGCTGCCCGGCAGGCCGTCCACTGGAACCTCGCCCTCCCCTCCATCCACGGCGGACACGATGGCTCTGACCAGCCGGCTGTCGGCCCACAGACAGGCACTGACCTCAGCGGGAGACGGGCTCAGAGACGCCTGCAGGGGGACACGAGCAGAGAGGACGACACAACATGAAGGGGTCAGACTGTCACATGTTCTGCTGGAGCATCAAACCGCATCACAGAGTACCTGCAGCTGCAGGTGAGACAGGGAGGACAGCAGCAGCATGTAGATGACGATGTGATGTCTCTGAGGAAGTCCTCTGGACAGCATGGGGGGGTACACCGACTGAAAGACAGACAGACGGAGAGGAGATGTATAAATGTGATCACATTAAACAGTCAACACACATTTAGCCTAGCTTAGCACAAAGACTGGAAGCAGGGGGAAACTGTTAGCCTAAAGAAAAGAATCTACCTTCCATAGCTGCCTGGTGCCTGCCACGATTTAAAGGTAAAAGAAATCCCAACAGACACATTAAAGTACAGCTTTTAAACACTTCTGTGAACTAATACAACAAAACACATCATTGATTCAGCAAAACAGCTTATTTAAGAAAACAGTGAACAAATAATTGATTCAAGAATCAAAACATGTTGAGAATGATTGTTGAAACATTCGTTTATTATTTTCACTCTGTTTCATGAAATTAAATTAAAAAAATTGTTTCATGAATCCGGTTTGATTTTTTTTATCATGTTTGTTGTTTCGTGGCAATCAACCTGTCTGACTGTGTGACTGTGTGACTGTGTGACTGTCTGTCTGTCTCTCTGTCTCTCTGTGTGACTGTCTCTCTGTCTCTCTGTCTGTCTCTCTCTCTGTCTCTCTGTCTGTCTCTCTGTCTGTCTGTGTGACTGTGTGACTGTCTCTCTGTCTGTCTGACTGCCTGTCTGTCTGTGTGACTGTCTCTCTGTCTGTGTGACTGTGTGACTGTGTGACTGTCTGTCTGTCTCTCTGTCTCTCTGTGTGACTGTCTCTCTGTCTCTCTGTCTGTCTCTCTCTCTGTCTCTCTGTCTGTCTCTCTGTCTGTCTGTGTGACTGTGTGACTGTCTCTCTGTCTGTCTGACTGCCTGTCTGTCTGTGTGACTGTCTCTCTGTCTCTCTGTCTGTGTGTGTGTCTGTCTCTCTGTCTGTCTGTGTGACTGTGTGACTGTCTGTCTGTCTCTCTCTGTCTGTCTGTCTGTGTGACTGTCTCTCTGTCTCTCTGTCTGTCTCTCTGTCTGTCTGTGTGACTGTCTCTCTGTCTCTCTGTCTGTCTGTCTGTCTCTCTGTCTGTCTGTGTGACTGTCTCTCTGTCTCTCTGTCTGTCTGTCTGTGTGACTGTCTCTCTGTCTCTCTGTCTGTCTGTCTGTCTCGCTGTCTGTCTCTCTGTCTCTCTGTCTGTCTGACTGCCTGTCTGTCTGTCTCTCTGTCTGTCTGTGTGACTGTCTGTCTGTGTGTCTCTCTCTGTCTGTCTGTGTGACTGTCTCACCTCCCAGAGTCCCAGTATTTTTGGAGAAACTTCCTGTTGTTCCAGTTTCAGTCCAGTCTCCTCCTGTAACTCCCTGAGGCCTGCATCCAGCAGCTAAACACACACACACACACACACACACACACACACACACACACACACACACACACACACAGACACACACACGGACATGCACGTTCACGCACACACACACACACACACACACACACACACACACACACACACACACACACAATAAAAGGTTCATCCTGGCAGACTGACTGTATTCTGATAAAATCTTTTCCAGAAACTGAATTGTTTACCGTCTCATCTGGCTCAACATGGCCGCCTAGAAAACACAGAGACATGAAACATGAGTCTTAAAAACACGTGTGTGTGTCTGTGTGTGTGTGTGTGTGTGTGTGTGTGTGTGTGTGTGTGTGTGTGTGTGCGTGAACGTGCATGTCCGTGTGTGTGTCTGTGTGTGCATGTCCGTGTGTGTGTCTGTGTGTGTGTGTCTGTGTGTGTGTGTGTGTGTGTGTGTGTGTGTGTGTGTGTGTACTACTCCTCTTGTATTGCACTTCCATAAAGTTAGGGGACTCGTCAGACAGATTAAGGGGAGAACAGTCCAACTCTAAGCAGTAGCTGTCCAAAAACACTCAATCCCACATTTCCCATGATGCACCTGCCCCTTCAACAGAGATCAGTGAGCGTCACACCTGGAGGAACCCAGACGTTGGGAAATATCCGAAGCTCTTTCGCCCGCCGTGTCAGTAGCACTCTCTGATTGGCTGTCTGCAGGATGATGGCCACGCCTACATCTATTCCACGCTGCTGAACGTCCAATGGGATCGCAGATGCCTCTGTGACCGACAGGTGTTTGATGGGACAGAAGGCGGGCCTCTAGGAGAGACAAGCACAGCGAGATGTTGAAAATGAAAGACAGAAGAGCGACATTAAAGGTACAGGACACTTCAGAGTTCCTTCTGAGTGACGAAGAATTAAACTCAGAACTAAACGAGATGACTAACAGAAGTTTACAGGTTAAAGGCTGGAGGTACACCTGTGGTGCGTCTCACCTGCAGAGGAATCCCTCGTCCTCTCTCTGCTCGGTGCAGGACGAACTGGTTCTTGTCCAGAGAGCAGTTCACCTCCACCTCGTCACCACCGCCATCGCTGAAGTGACCCGTTATACTCTGACAGCAGAAGAAGAAGAGATGTGACACAAACAGACAACATGTACTGACACAACGTCCGGACTGTCAGTCAGACGTGTGTGTGTGTGTCAGCTGGTTCAAACTCACCTGAACAAACTGAGCTCGTTGTTGAGCCGCTCCGTCTTTACAGACATACACCAGGATCCTCCTCATTTTATCCATCATGCCTCCTCTCTTCCTCTCCTCACCTCCTCTCCTCACCTCCTCACTTCACCTGTACGACAGGAACAAAGATCAGATCTGAGCTCGTCACTGATTCTGTCCTTTCATTCATCTGCACATTAATCAGCACGTGTTCAATCATTTAGAACAATATTGACGTGTCACTAAGTAAGAACATGGTGTTGACACATTACTTTGGTAAAAGTGAAAGTCACATACATGAAGAGTACTCTAGTAATTTAAATGAAGTAACTTAAACATTCATTTAACGTATGTACATAATATGCGTCGTGCAGCATGTAATCTGTAAAGTAACTAAAACTATTAACAGTAACTGAGTACATGTACTTAGTTATATTCCATCACTGAGTATTATTAATGTGCTGTACTTCCTCTGCAGAGTGTGAACATGAACTTTATCCAGTGGGTTCACAGATTATCACAATCAATGTCTTTTATCTGATTACTGATAAAACATTTAAGGATGTGCTCTTCAGCTGCAGCTGTTATCTGTAAAATATCTTATAACGACAGTTAACACATAACAGTAATGGAGTAAACAGTACAGTATGTGACAGTGGATTAGTGACGTATTAATCGATATCTGATCATCTATCAGTTGTAGCTCTGAACAAATGACTGTTAAAGCTAATGACAATAACAACACTTTGTTGTTGTTGTTGTTCAGTTTGTTGAGTCACGACGGGGCAGTTAGCATGTTGCTAACAACATGAGCAGTTAGCATGTTGTTAGCAACATGAGCAGTTAGCATGTTGCTAACAACATGAGCAGTAAGCATGTTGCTAACAACTTGAGCAGCTAACTTTAGCTCACATTGAACTCTGTCGAGGCTTCAGGCAGCCGGAGTCAAACCCTCCGAACAGAACCGGGTCCTACATTCGACTCTGTGCGTCTTATTGTCCACATTTACATTTACATGAATATTGTCGGAACAAACACCTTGAGACGTTAACGAGCTCGAACCTGAGGACACGCGCGAGACACCGGCGAGCCGTCAGGTTAGCCTGCTGCTACATCCGGTTACGAACTCCAAAATAAAAGACAGCACATGTAACACCGCAACGTGTAACTGAGTATATTTACTAAAGAACAGTATCAAGTACTTTCAGTCCGCTACACCTTTGAAGGAAACATGGGACTTTAATACATTTAGTTACTAGTTACTTTACAGATGCTGCAGCAGAGGCAGAACTTTTAAATCAATTCATCAGCTGATCAACATTAATAACAGAAAGTCTGACTCAGCTGTCACTGACATCATCAGTGTTGTTCAGCTGATCCACACGTTTGTAGGAGAACCTCAAAGATCAAACTTAATATGACTTAAAATGTAATCAATAAGAGTTTACCACAATAAGACGGCAGCAGTCAGAATGACTCTTACAGTTTGTTTTATTGTGTCGGCTGAGAGGCGGAGAGGAGTAAAAGAACCACCACGTGTTTATAAGAACATGTTTTATGAATCTTCATGTTTCTTCAGTCAGAACAAACAAAGTGGTCAAAATGTCAGATTTATTGTAAACAGAGAAAATCTTTCAGAGACAAATAAAGAAGCGTCTCGCAGTGCAAACGTGTCTGGTCTCATCCAACCACGGCCGGTTCTTACCCAGATCCTTCTGATTGTTGATAAGAACATTAAACATTAAAGCAACATCAGCAAGAGAAAAATAAGTGCAACAATTTTCTGTGTGGACGCCTGAGCTGACTGAAGCGTTCACACGTTCCTCCCTCACTCAACCTTCAGCGTAATAAAGTGACCGTACATATAATCCACAGGTTTAAGACACTTTAGTGCGAAATGTTGCCCACATTCATTCATATGATCCCAATATTAATGTGCAGAGCTCATGTTGGTCACATCAGCTCCTCTAATGTTGTTCAAAGTGGATTTTCTGCTTCCTGCTGTGTGTTGAGTGAAGCTCCCACAGCGACAGTCACCTGATCTGCTGAGTGTTTTCAGTGACTGTAAATAGATTCTGAGGACGTTTTCTTCTTCTTTACATGAAGCTCATCTAATCCATCGAACAGTTACTAAATATGTCCCTTTGTGATTCTGTCACCAAACTCTCGTCAGCTGACCTGAGGACAGTGTTCAACACGTCACTCTTTTCTTTAAGTGTCTTCTGTGAATTCAGCATGAAATAAAAAACATGTTTTTAAATCTGCTTCCTGTTGTGTGATAACGTCGTACCTCAGTTTGTCCTGACGTGTCTGTCTGTGTGTGACAGTTATAATTCTTGAAATGCACAAAAGTCTGAATCATCATCTTGATTAAACAAAATAGCAGCTTCAGCAGTTTAACCCTTAATGACCCCGAACACAAAGCAACACAATGAGCACGATGAACCCCGTAAATAAGAAGCAGAAGAAGAGAAACTGATGAAAGATGATTACAGGTTATAACAACAGGCAGAGAGCCAAAGTACTCTGTTGTGGTATTACTGCAGTATTGCATTAATTATTACTGCATTAATACTGTAGTATTAATGCAGTAATACTGCAGTAATACTGCAGAGGTTGTGTCCTCCCCTCTCATGGTGAGTTTGGACACTCGCTGTCCAACAAGGCGACGTCACTGTCAGCTGGTGACGATGCACCGTCCCGCTGAAAGGTGCAGTCATCAACCTCCACCTGAAGGTCAAAGGTCAAACCATAACATCAACAACATCATCATCATCATCATCATCATCATCATCATCTGCTGTTAAACTGTAAAACTTCATAAAGTCCAGATTAAAAATAGAACGGTCCAAATCTGAGCAGCAGAGGAGATTATGAGTTTAAATCCTGCAGTTAACGTGAGGCTAACACTGACAGTAACACGTCTTACCCTGAGGGGGGCGTAGTTGTTGTGGCGTCCGATGGATCTGGCAGAGAAAACACAAACCGTGATGGCGACACAAACCTGCAGAACCAGCAGAACCAGGAGGAGGCCGAGAGATCCGTACAGCGACACCTGAGACACAAACAACAAGGTGCATCAGATTTAGTATCCACAGCTGTGACCTCAGTGTGTCAGAAACATGTCAAACCAACATCAGATCAATATGAGTACAGTCAGTAGTTACTGATATACTGAATGCTGATTGGCTGCTAACAAATACAACATGTGACCTGTATGAGACGTTAGCAGCAGGCAGCTGACAGTCTCGTCACCTGTTTTTATCACCTGATGATCCTTTAGAATATTAATGAGCAGCAGTCTGAGGTCACTCTGCTCCTGTAGTCCAATCAGAGTGTGTGTTTGTGTTTAGAACCTGTGGACCTGAAATGAGGCGGTCCGGATCAATCACAGGGATTAACTCACATCCATCAACCTCATTTCATCCATGCATCTCCATATCTGAGACTGTGTGGGCTGGTAGTCCCCCCACGGTTCTGTGTTACAGAACCGTTCACTGGGGCGGTGATCGGCCAGAAGCCAGCAGGTGAAGGCCACGCCCACCAGGCCCATCACGGCACCAATCACGTTCCACACCAGAGACGCTCGCACCTGCAGCACCAAACACACACAGAGTGAGAGCGACACACACAGTTCAGTCTGATGCAGCGACGGGACGTCTGTGTGAACAACGTTTATCACATTCAGTCATCGTTCATTCTCAAACATCAACATCTGCACCAGTGTTCACTTTGTGGACCCAGATGTTGATTCTGTGCAGTTCTAATGTACTTTAAAGTTCAGCTGCAGGATTCTGCAAAGTCTCATGAATGTAACAGAAGTTTCAACACAGAGAAAATCTCTGACATGAAGCAGGAAACATTCTGCAGCGACCCGGCTCGTATCAGAGCACAACACATGCTCCAGTTTTGGGGCCAAAAGCAAAATAATTGAATAAAAAGAATTTTGATTATGATATCATCGTCCGTAAACACACATTCTTTGCAATGATCCCACAAATGTGATTATTGAACGCCTGTGATGGAGGCGAGAACATCAGCACATCAGACAACATGCAGCGGCGCCCTGTAACGGTGACAGGCGGGTCAGTGACATCATCACTCTCTCTTCTCAGGAGGGAAACAAGGACAAACACCTGAGCTGAGCTAACAGAACACAGAAGTTCACAGTGAATGTTGAGGAAAGTCTCCGTGTGACTGATCAGAAAACTCACCAGTTCGACTGAAGTCCGTCTGACGGCCGCCAACGCCAGAGAGCCGGAGACCACGAACTGCAGGACAGCAGAGACACGTGTTGGTTATCCTCTGTGGCGCCGCCTCAGAGCGCTGACAGACATCACTCAGTAATCTGTTTCATGTGTGAGTGAGTAAAGTTAACGTACTGTGACTCCGAGGCAGAACGGAGCGTGGAGCAGCAGAACCGGCGAGTAGGCAGCGGTCGCACTGAACAGGACACACAGCACGCCGATGAAGATCTGAACAACCTGAAACACACACATCTTCTGTCAGGATTCATTATGACAGCAGTGGAAGAAATACTCAGATCCTTCAGCACAATTAGCAGCAGGAAAGAAAAGAAAAGTCCAACATTCAAGGTTCTGAAAACCCGACGGTAACATCCTGATACAGGAGCTGTCTGTGAGCATGAATTCATTCACATTCAGTTTCCTTATCTGCCTTCACAGTGTGCTGAATTAGCTGTTAGCACTTCCTGTTAGCCGTGTTCCCCTGGACAGATATCACTGGATTACTTTGATACTGAAGAAAACCTGATAAATCTCAGGCAGGTTCTGCAGTGAAAAGGAACCGATTGTGTTCTGTGACTTCTGAGCAGATTGAGGACTGTTAATCTTTGATGGACATCAGAGATGTATATGATGTATGATATGTGTGTCTCGCTGAAGTATAAAATGTGTTCCTTGGGGCGTCGTTCAGCTCAGTGAGTAGAGCAGCGTCCGTGTACAGAGGCTGTGTCCTCGCTGCAGGGGACCCGGGTTCGATCCCGGCCCGGGTCCATTTGCTGTGTGTCACTCCCCCTCTTTCTCTCTCTCCCTGTTTCCTGTCACTTTCTTCAGCTGCACTATCAATAAAGCCATAAAGGCCAAGAAACATCTTTAAACCAAACTGTGTTCCATGTCTGTGTGATGTGATTTGACCGAGTTGTGACTCTGAGCAGGACGAGCAGCAGGTCTCAGATCAGCAGCTGAACTTCATTCACTGACATCCAGTAAATAACATTAAACACATCATCAGCGTGTCTCACCCCGAGACACTGTGGCCCCGCCTTCATGAAGATGGAGGTCATGTCATCCATCTTGGTTGGAGCAGCAGGCGGGGCTTTCCTGGCAGGGGGTGGGGCCTGTGTGGCTGTGGGCGGGGTCTCTGCGGTGTTAGCAGGAGACTGGAGAGGGATGGACTTCTCATCCTGAGGGATCACCTGGGTGACCACCACCACTCCACCGATCTTAGTGACAGACGTGGATGTCATGATAGAGGTCAGAGGTCACAGGTGCTCAGAGGGAATTCTGAGAGGAAGAAAATAAAAAGTAAAAACTCGGTACAGACAATAAAAACATCTGGCTGACATTCTGCATTCAGATAACAGTCAGCATAAAGATGATCATGTGATAGGTTTTTCTATTATTTTGTTGTTTTATTGTGAAAGAGCTGATTCTGCTGTCTGAGCGGAACACTTCCTGCTGCTCTGTCGGTTCCTCCTTCATTAAACTTTGTATTCAACGTGAAAGAAGCTCAGATTACAAGAGACGCGGTGTCTTGATTTTTACATCAAATAACTTAATGTTACAACACAACCTACATTATATTACATATACCGAATTCACCAGAACAATCTCAGGAGTCATCTGAGCTACTAATATCTTCTCCACAGAATATCTGAATCTCCCGATAAGCTCAGAAATCTTAAATTACCAGAATTCTGAATGAAGTCTGGTTCAGAGTTCGAAAATGAAGTACCAGGAAGTGCTTGAGAATAACAGTTCGTTTGACTTTTACAAAGTGACATTTTAAAATCACACGATTGTTATTAAAGACTTTAAGCTGACAGTTATGATGTTATTAAAACATAAACAAGACAAACTGCTGCTAGCTAAAGGCTAACAGCCGTTAGCACATCTGTACGTGTGTGTGACGCAGCAGCTGAAGAGTTCCGAACCTGGAGGCTGTTCAGGTAAAAGTCTCACCTGAACATCCTGGAGCACATTAAAGTCACAGTTCGGTGATTTCAGAGGATCTTACCTGCAGTTTAAACTCGCAGTTCTGAGTCGATGACGCGGAAGTTCTGACCCACACTGGAGCCACAGATAATGCTGCCTTCAGGTGCTTACCATAAACTCGTAAATATAACTCACAGGCCAAACAAGTTACATTAGCTTAGTGATAAAAACAAAAAACAAAACAAATTTAACATCGCAGCGATTTTTGTTAAGTTGTGCTGATACAGCAGACACACAATCACACAATCATCATTATAATGTGGTGCTGTGGTTTAGGGCTTACAACTGCCACTATAAGGTTATAAACTACAAACAACAAAGGAGGAACATATTTCAGATTTGAGGATTTGCAGAGCGTTTAAAAGCTGTGACCGCTTTGTGCGACTTGTTTTAATGTTGGCAGTTTTCCTTCATTAACACAACACCTGCATGCTGAGTCTGCTGCTCCAGGTGTCTTCCCTCCGATAACACGTGAAGGCACCACAAACAGCTACAGAGCGTAACTTCCCAGAATCCACGTGTGACGTCACCACCATTTTATTGACTCAGGGAAACCAGCTGATCTGTAGACCTGAACCATGGACCTGTACCTGTAGACCTGAACCATGGACCTGTACCATGGACCTGAATCATGGACCTGTACCTGGGACCTGAACCATGGACCTGTACCTGTAGACCTGTACCTGTAGACCTGAACCATGGACCTGTACCTGTAGACCTGAACCATGGACCTGTACCTGTAGACCTGAACCATGGACCTGTACCTGGGACCTGTACCTGTAGACCTGTACCTGGGACCTGAACCATGGACCTGTACCTGTAGACCTGTACCTGTAGACCTGAACCATGGACCTGTACCTGTAGACCTGAACCATGGACCTGTACCTGGGACCTGAACCATGGACCTGTACCTGTAGACCTGAACCATGGACCTGTACCTGTAGACCTGAACCATGGACCTGTACCTGTAGACCTGAACCATGGACCTGTACCTGGGACCTGAACCTGTAGACCTGAACCTGTAGACCTGAACCATGGACCTGTACCTGTAGACCTGAACCATGGACCTGTACCTGTAGACCTGAACCATGGACCTGTACCTGTAGACCTGAACCATGGACCTGTACCTGTAGACCTGAACCATGGACCTGTACCTGGGACCTGAACCTGTAGACCTGAACCTGTAGACCTGAACCATGGACCTGAACCTGTAGACCTGAACCATGGACCTGAACCATGGACCTGTACCTGTAGACCTGACACACCTTCTCCAACAGGAACCATATTTACAGTCTAAAGGAATATTCCTCCAGAGAATTCTTCTTCTTCTCTGTTCCTTCCTGTCTTGTGTTTTTTGACTGAATATTTGATCTCAGATGTTTTTATGTAATCGGAACATCTTTGCATCATTCTGCACGTTTCTTAGTTTAGTGAGTGTTTGTGTCAAACACAACAAATCAGAAGGTTCAAGAATAATAAAACCAACAATAATCATATAGTGATATACGTAATAACTTTATTATAACTATGAAAACAAATCCCCTGAAACTGGCCTCAGATTTCTATTAAAACTAGAAAAACAAAGTTGTTTTATTTTGTTAAAAATTAAATCTGTGTGTTCTGTGAGGAAGTTTTGTTGGATGTCTCTGTGTTTTCTGAAATGTTACATTTTGTTATGTTTTCTGAATTGTGTTTTTAAAATGTGTGTGTGTTGTTTTGTGAAATGTTGTCGTAGTATTTTGACCCTCAGGGCCACCGTAGGAATCACCTGAGAGACACTCAGCGGGCGGTTATCTTTTTATTACACCCAGAACGATTGATCACATGTGATTCCTCGGCAGCGTCGTCTCACACATGAAGCACATTTGAGTCATCAGGAGCTCAGAAACTGAAACAGCTGTTTGAGGATTAAAGTAAATACAGATCAATACTCCATAAAGCAAAACAGAAGTCTGTTTGTCCCTGCAGTTATTACAATGAAACAATAAAGGAATGATCTGTACGCTGTCATACTGCCATCGGTCATCAGCTGACTCTGTACAAACACACAAACAAACACACACACAAACAAACAAACACACAAACAAACAAACACACAAACAAACAAACTCAGGATCTTCATCAATAAAACAGATTTAAAACTATCTTCAGGACCGGGACAGGAACAAGTGATAATCAATATATAACAACAGCGTTACCAGAAATCTTGGTTCTAAATAATAAAACAATAAATATTCAACATTTTCACATTTTGCAGTTTAAATTCAAGACAAACAGGAAAAAAGTCTCCTGAATTATAAAATGACTGTAAAATAAAAACAACCTAAACTGTTTGTTTTCATCCACGTGTTACTGATAATCACAGATATATTGATCAGTACTGTCGGTCCCAGCCCTCTTTACATTCACAGCAGGTTTACATTCAGTCACTCAAAGTGATCAATAACTTTGTTCAAAACATAAATATATCAACAGAACACTCAACAAAAAATAATCCCTGATTTTAAAAAACACAGCTGAGTCATTCAGACGTCAACGTTACAAAACATAAAGTTAATATCTCGTCATCGTACACAAACAATCAATAAACTGATCACTGAAATCACTGTTCAATCATTTTACTCTCAGAAGAAACAACTTAATAAGATGTGAGAAATATAATCATCAGATTTGAATCAGATTTCTTTCAGCGAGCAAACACACGTTATTCTGTCATGATGCTCCAGTTTCCTCCAGACTGAAACATTCAATCATCTCGTTAAATATTGTTTCTACTCGTTTGAGAATAAAAAGGATCCAACACGTTTTAAACGAAGATGACACACAGAACTCCTTCAAATTAAGAGACATGATCAGAACTACATCAGCCTGCTGTCGACATCACTGACTGAAGCTGAGACTCGTGTTGTGGCGGAGTCCGACTTCCTGTTCAGGAATCTGCTGCAGTGAAATCAAACATCACGTCACCGCCGAGTCTCCGGAGACAGACAATTCATCTCCACCAGATTACCTGGACAGCTTTAATTTGAAAGTGTTCAGGCTGATTTTGAGCAGGAGCCTTTCATGATTATGTTTGCTGCAGATCTGCTTTTGTATCAAGCAGCTCAAAGTTGTAAGACGACGAGTTTGAGTTCATTTGTCTTCTCGACATCACTCGTCCTGCGACGGGACATTTTCTCATGATGACAAACAAATAAATGAGACACAGAAGCAGGAAGTGGAACGGCCGCAGAGAGAGAAGCGTGATGAGACGAGCTCCTGAGACTCAGCGTGACTTCAGATCCTCCTCGTCACTCCTCCACCTTCACCTCCACCTTCTCCTCCGGCTCCTCCGCCTCCTCCGGCTCCTCCGGGCTGCTCAGAGAGGGAACGCTCTCCATGGACGGATCCGTTCTGCTGCTGACCTCTGGACTGACCAGAGGCTTCTGTTTGAGGCCGGCTCTCCTCTGGTTCCACGTGTGGAGTCCTGCGAGGATCATGACGCAGACGCAGGCCGCCAGCAGGAGAGCGACGACCACCAGCTCGCTGTAATAACTCTTCTGCTGCAACACCTGCTGGGCGTCGTCAGGCTGATCCGTCATGACCTGAGCGTTGTTCTCGGACATCAGGTCCAAGAACAAATCTTCTTCAAGGTTGTTTTTTGATCCAGAATTTTCTGTGTTGGACTCGGTCTCATCTTTCAGATTAGTTGTGAATTTGTCACCCACGTGGGGTCTCCTGTCGTCCTCTGGGTGTTCAGAAGTTGGAGTCGTAGAAGTCGCTGCTGTCTCAGTTGGAATGTCCTCGTAGGGTTCGTCCACGCCGCTCGGCGGAGGCTCGTTGTTGACCTTTGTGACGGGGCTCATGGAGCGCGGAGAAGCGGTCTGTTGGACGTTGTAGCTCATGACCACTTCCTTGTACCTGCCTTCCTCTGCCTCACAGCGGTAGCTCCCAAAGGTGTCGGCGGTGGCGATGAAGCTCAAAGTGCCGTCAGCTGACTGGATGAAGAGGTTCTTGGTCCGGGCGTTGAGTTGAGGCGAGGTCCAGGTCAGAGCGGCCAGGTTGGAAGGTTTCACACACCTGAGCGCCACAACTTCATTCAACTTAACTCCGACTTCTGTAGGAAGAACATTTGAGAATAAATACAAGTGAGAACTTGAGACAGGACGAGTCAAGAAAACAGCCTGACAGGGTCAGTTCACCTCCTCAGGTCCAAACTGAAATATCTCAACAGCCATTCCCCAGAGGATGAACCAGGAGGTGGATCACAGAGGATGAACCAGGAGGTGGATCACAGAGGATGAACCAGGAGGTGGATCACAGAGGATGAACCCTCTGTGATCCACCTCCTGATCACAGAGGATGAACCCTCTGTGATCCACCTCCTGGTTCACCCTCTGTGATCCACCTCCTGATCACAGAGGATGAACCCTCTGTGATCCACCTCCTGATCACAGAGGATGAACCCTCTGTGATCCACCTCCAGCTCCACCGGGAGGTGAACATTAAACTTAGCATTGTTGTTTGAGAACGTTAGCTTGACATGTGTCAGTATGTCGACCGTCTCTTATCAGACAGGATGTTACCTGTGATCTCACTGTTCCTGGGTTGTCCTGCACAAACATCCTCCACTCTGCTTCCCTCCAGGTCCTGAGTCCTGAGGAGGAAACCACAGCCTGTCAGTCGTCACTCAGGGCTGATGGTGCAAAGACTTTATTACAACACTCCATGTGGAGCTCAACCCTCTGTGCTGCGTCTCACATCACACACATCACACACATCTCTGGAATCAAGTCGGACAACAGTTCATATTACATCACATATGAATTAGACAGACAGACTCACTGGGAGGTGAAGACAAAGAGGGAAAGATGTTACAAATGAAACGGGACAAAGTGATGATATGATATATGAAGTTAGAATAAGTCATAACGATCAGACTGTAAACACTCAGCTCTCTTCACCTCTCAGGACGGAGTCAGATATGATTGTATGATGACGGTCAACAGCAGAGCATCTCAATCCAAAGAAAGTTAAGGATTTATTTCCATGTAAACTGAAAGTTAAACATGTTTCAGGCTGGATCCACCTGAAACACGTGACCGTTCTGAAGAGGTTCTGAAGAGGTTCTGAAGGGAACAAGAATTCCTTTCAGCGGCTGAATCTGCGGCTACAGAACCGACCAATAAATGTTTCACTCTTACATGTTGTCGTCACGCCCGTCCAGACGGGTGCAGGCGGTCCCGGACCGGCTCCACCCACACAGAGGATCTCTGGCCAGAACACACTGACGGCAGGTTCTGTAGATGGAGCAGTCCGCCACAGGTACCGCGGTCACGCCCTCCGATGTCCCGATGTAAAGAACTCCCTACAGAACCAGAACCAGAACCCACTCTGACTGACACTGTCACACATGTTCATGTTCAGAGCAACCAGTGTGTGTGTGACTGTTCCTACAGTCGTCACTATGCAGACGACACCTCTCTGTGTGCTCCTGCTCTCTGTGTGCTCCTGCTCTCTGTCTGCTCCTGCTCTCTGTGTGCTCCTGCTCTCTGTCTGCTCCTGCTCTCTGTGCTCCTGCTCTCTGTCTGCTCCTGCTCTCTGTCTGCTCCTGCTCTCTGTGTGCTCCTGCTCTCTGTGTGCTCCTGCTCTCTGTCTGCTCCTGCTCTCTGTGTGCTCCTGCTCTCTGTCTGCTCCTGCTCTCTGTCTGCTCCTGCTCTCTGTCTGCTCCTGCTCTCTGTGTGCTCCTGCTCTCTGTGTGCTCCTGCTCTCTGTCTGCTCCTGCTCTCTGTATGCTCCTGCTCTCTGTCTGCTCCTGCTCTCTGTGCTCCTGCTCTCTGTCTGCTCCTGCTCTCTGTCTGCTCCTGCTCTCTGTCTGCTCCTGCTCTCTGTCTGCTCCTGCTCTCTGTGTGCTCCTGCTCTCTGTGTGCTCCTGCTCTCTGTGCTCCTGCTCTCTGTGTGCTCCTGCTCTCTGTATGCTCCTGCTCTCTGTGTGCTCCTGCTCTCTGTCTGCTCCTGCTCTCTGTGCTCCTGCTCTCTGTCTGCTCCTGCTCTCTGTCTGCTCCTGCTCTCTGTCTGCTCCTGCTCTCTGTGTGCTCCTGCTCTCTGTGTGCTCCTGCTCTCTGTGCTCCTGCTCTCTGTGTGCTCCTGCTCTCTGTATGCTCCTGCTCTCTGTGTGCTCCTGCTCTCTGTGTGCTCCTGCTCTCTGTATGCTCCTGCTCTCTGTATGCTCCTGCTCTCTGTGTGCTCCTGCTCTCTGTATGCTCCTGCTCTCTGTGTGCTCCTGCTCTCTGTGTGCTCCTGCTCTCTGTCTGCTCCTGCTCTCTGTGTGCTCCTGCTCTCTGTCTGCTCCTGCTCTCTGTGTGCTCCTGCTCTCTGTCTGCTCCTGCTCTCTGTGTGCTCCTGCTCTCTGTCTGCTCCTGCTCTCTGTGCTCCTGCTCTCTGTATGCTCCTGCTCTCTGTCTGCTCCTGCTCTCTGTGTGCTCCTGCTCTCTGTGTGCTCCTGCTCTCTGTCTGCTCCTGCTCTCTGTCTGCTCCTGCTCTCTGTGTGCTCCTGCTCTCTGTGTGCTCCTGCTCTCTGTGTGCTCCTGCTCTCTGTGTGCTCCTGCTCTCTGTCTGCTCCTGCTCTCTGTGTGCTCCTGCTCTCTGTCTGCTCCTGCTCTCTGTCTGCTCCTGCTCTCTGTGTGCTCCTGCTCTCTGTGTGCTCCTGCTCTCTGTATGCTCCTGCTCCCTGTGTGCTCCTGCTCTCTGTATGCTCCTGCTCTCTGTGCTCCTGCTCTCTGTGTGCTCCTGCTCTCTGTATGCTCCTGCTCTCTGTGTGCTCCTGCTCTCTGTGTGCTCCTGCTCTCTGTATGCTCCTGCTCTCTGTATGCTCCTGCTCTCTGTGCTCCTGCTCTCTGTGTGCTCCTGCTCTCTGTATGCTCCTGCTCTCTGTGTGCTCCTGCTCTCTGTGTGCTCCTGCTCTCTGTCTGCTCCTGCTCTCTGTGTGCTCCTGCTCTCTGTCTGCTCCTGCTCTCTGTGCTCCTGCTCTCTGTCTGCTCCTGCTCTCTGTACGCTCCTGCTCTCTGTCTGCTCCTGCTCTCTGTCTGCTCCTGCTCTCTGTGCTCCTGCTCTCTGTATGCTCCTGCTCTCTGTCTGCTCCTGCTCTCTGTGTGCTCCTGCTCTCTGTGTGCTCCTGCTCTCTGTGCTCCTGCTCTCTGTCTGCTCCTGCTCTCTGTATGCTCCTGCTCTCTGTGCTCCTGCTCTCTGTATGCTCCTGCTCTCTGTCTGCTCCTGCTCTCTGTGTGCTCCTGCTCTCTGTATGCTCCTGCTCGCTGTGTGCTCCTGCTCTCTGTGTGCTCCTGCTCTCTGTGTGCTCCTGCTCTCTGTGTGCTCCTGCTCTCTGTACGCTCCTGCTCTCTGTGTGCTCCTGCTCTCTGTCTGCTCCTGCTCTCTGTGTGCTCCTGCTCTCTGTGTGCTCCTGCTCTCTGTATGCTCCTGCTCTCTGTGCTCCTGCTCTCTGTGTGCTCCTGCTCTCTGTATGCTCCTGCTCTCTGTGCTCCTGCTCTCTGTGTGCTCCTGCTCTCTGTCTGCTCCTGCTCTCTGTGCTCCTGCTCTCTGTGCTCCTGCTCTCTGTGCTCCTGCTCTCTGTATGCTCCTGCTCTCTGTCTGCTCCTGCTCTCTGTGTGCTCCTGCTCTCTGTGTGCTCCTGCTCTCTGTCTGCTCCTGCTCTCTGTGTGCTCCTGCTCTCTGTGTGCTCCTGCTCTCTGTGTGCTCCTGCTCTCTGTGTGCTCCTGCTCTCTGTATGCTCCTGCTCTCTGTATGCTCCTGCTCTCTGTGCTCCTGCTCTCTGTGTGCTCCTGCTCTCTGTGTGCTCCTGCTCTCTGTGTGCTCCTGCTCTCTGTGTGCTCCTGCTCTCTGTCTGCTCCTGCTCTCTGTGTGCTCCTGCTCTCTGTCTGCTCCTGCTCTCTGTACGCTCCTGCTCTCTGTCTGCTCCTGCTCTCTGTCTGCTCCTGCTCTCTGTGCTCCTGCTCTCTGTATGCTCCTGCTCTCTGTCTGCTCCTGCTCTCTGTGTGCTCCTGCTCTCTGTGTGCTCCTGCTCTCTGTGCTCCTGCTCTCTGTCTGCTCCCTGCTCTCTGTATGCTCCTGCTCTCTGTGCTCCTGCTCTCTGTCTGCTCCTGCTCTCTGTATGCTCCTGCTCTCTGTCTGCTCCTGCTCTCTGTCTGCTCCTGCTCTCTGTATGCTCCTGCTCTCTGTCTGCTCCTGCTCTCTGTGCTCCTGCTCTCTGTATGCTCCTGCTCTCTGTCTGCTCCTGCTCTCTGTGTGCTCCTGCTCTCTGTACGCTCCTGCTCTCTGTCTGCTCCTGCTCTCTGTCTGCTCCTGCTCTCTGTCTGCTCCTGCTCTCTGTATGCTCCTGCTCTCTGTATGCTCCTGCTCTCTGTGTGCTCCTGCTCTCTGTATGCTCCTGCTCTCTGTATGCTCCTGCTCTCTGTATGCTCCTGCTCTCTGTCTGCTCCTGCTCTCTGTGCTCCTGCTCGCTGTATGCTCCTGCTCGCTGTATGCTCCTGCTCTCTGTACGCTCCTGCTCTCTGTACGCTCCTGCTCGCTGTACGCTCCTGCTCGCTGTACGCTCCTGCTCTCTGTATGCTCCTGCTCTCTGTATGCTCCTGCTCGCTGTATGCTCCTGCTCTCTGTGCTCCTGCTCTCTGTGTGCTCCTGCTCTCTGTGTGCTCCTGCTCTCTGTATGCTCCTGCTCTCTGTGTGCTCCTGCTCTCTGTATGCTCCTGCTCTCTGTGTGCTCCTGCTCTCTGTCTGCTCCTGCTCTCTGTCTGCTCCTGCTCTCTGTGCTCCTGCTCTCTGTCTGCTCCTGCTCTCTGTCTGCTCCTGCTCTCTGTCTGCTCCTGCTCTCTGTGTGCTCCTGCTCTCTGTATGCTCCTGCTCTCTGTGTGCTCCTGCTCTCTGTCTGCTCCTGCTCTCTGTGTGCTCCTGCTCTCTGTATGCTCCTGCTCTCTGTATGCTCCTGCTCTCTGTACGCTCCTGCTCTCTGTACGCTCCTGCTCTCTGTATGCTCCTGCTCTCTGTCTGCTCCTGCTCTCTGTGCTCCTGCTCTCTGTGCTCCTGCTCTCTGTACGCTCCTGCTCTCTGTGTGCTCCTGCTCTCTGTCTGCTCCTGCTCTCTGTCTGCTCCTGCTCTCTGTGTGCTCCTGCTCTCTGTGTGCTCCTGCTCTCTGTACGCTCCTGCTCTCTGTGTGCTCCTGCTCGCTGTGCGCTCCTGCTCGCTGTATGCTCCTGCTCGCTGTATGCTCCTGCTCTCTGTATGCTCCTGCTCTCTGTACGCTCCTGCTCGCTGTACGCTCCTGCTCGCTGTATGCTCCTGCTCTCTGTATGCTCCTGCTCTCTGTATGCTCCTGCTCTCTGTATGCTCCTGCTCGCTGTATGCTCCTGCTCTCTGTGCTCCTGCTCTCTGTGTGCTCCTGCTCTCTGTACGCTCCTGCTCTCTGTGCGCTCCTGCTCTCTGTGCGCTCCTGCTCTCTGTGCGCTCCTGCTCTCTGTATGCTCCTGCTCTCTGTCTGCTCCTGCTCTCTGTACGCTCCTGCTCTCTGTCTGCTCCTGCTCTCTGTGCTCCTGCTCTCTGTATGCTCCTGCTCTCTGTGCTCCTGCTCTCTGTGCTCCTGCTCTCTGTGTGCTCCTGCTCTCTGTGTGCTCCTGCTCTCTGTCTGCTCCTGCTCTCTGTATGCTCCTGCTCGCTGTATGCTCCTGCTCTCTGTATGCTCCTGCTCTCTGTACGCTCCTGCTCGCTGTATGCTCCTGCTCTCTGTACGCTCCTGCTCTCTGTCTGCTCCTGCTCTCTGTATGCTCCTGCTCTCTGTGTGCTCCTGCTCTCTGTGTGCTCCTGCTCTCTGTCTGCTCCTGCTCTCTGTGTGCTCCTGCTCTCTGTGTGCTCCTGCTCTCTGTACGCTCCTGCTCTCTGTGTGCTCCTGCTCTCTGTATGCTCCTGCTCTCTGTGCTCCTGCTCTCTGTGCTCCTGCTCTCTGTGTGCTCCTGCTCTCTGTGTGCTCCTGCTCTCTGTGCTCCTGCTCTCTGTATGCTCCTGCTCTCTGTACGCTCCTGCTCTCTGTACGCTCCTGCTCTCTGTGTGCTCCTGCTCTCTGTGTGCTCCTGCTCTCTGTATGCTCCTGCTCTCTGTCTGCTCCTGCTCTCTGTATGCTCCTGCTCTCTGTCTGCTCCTGCTCTCTGTACGCTCCTGCTCTCTGTGCGCTCCTGCTCGCTGTGCGCTCCTGCTCGCTGTATGCTCCTGCTCGCTGTATGCTCCTGCTCTCTGTACGCTCCTGCTCTCTGTACGCTCCTGCTCGCTGTATGCTCCTGCTCTCTGTATGCTCCTGCTCTCTGTATGCTCCTGCTCGCTGTATGCTCCTGCTCTCTGTACGCTCCTGCTCGCTGTACGCTCCTGCTCTCTGTACGCTCCTGCTCTCTGTCTGCTCCTGCTCTCTGTACGCTCCTGCTCTCTGTATGCTCCTGCTCTCTGTCTGCTCCTGCTCTCTGTATGCTCCTGCTCTCTGTGTGCTCCTGCTCTCTGTACGCTCCTGCTCTCTGTGTGCTCCTGCTCTCTGTGTGCTCCTGCTCTCTGTCTGCTCCTGCTCTCTGTGTGCTCCTGCTCTCTGTATGCTCCTGCTCGCTGTATGCTCCTGCTCTCTGTGTGCTCCTGCTCTCTGTGTGCTCCTGCTCGCTGTATGCTCCTGCTCTCTGTGTGCTCCTGCTCTCTGTATGCTCCTGCTCGCTGTATGCTCCTGCTCTCTGTGTGCTCCTGCTCTCTGTCTGCTCCTGCTCTCTGTCTGCTCCTGCTCTCTGTATGCTCCTGCTCTCTGTCTGCTCCTGCTCTCTGTCTGCTCCTGCTCTCTGTACGCTCCTGCTCTCTGTGTGCTCCTGCTCTCTGTCTGCTCCTGCTCTCTGTCTGCTCCTGCTCTCTGTCTGCTCCTGCTCTCTGTGCTCCTGCTCTCTGTCTGCTCCTGCTCTCTGTGTGCTCCTGCTCTCTGTGTGCTCCTGCTCTCTGTCTGCTCCTGCTCTCTGTGTGCTCCTGCTCTCTGTGTGCTCCTGCTCTCTGTGTGCTCCTGCTCTCTGTGTGCTCCTGCTCGCTGTATGCTCCTGCTCTCTGTGCTCCTGCTCTCTGTGTGCTCCTGCTCTCTGTGTGCTCCTGCTCGCTGTATGCTCCTGCTCTCTGTGTGCTCCTGCTCTCTGTATGCTCCTGCTCGCTGTATGCTCCTGCTCTCTGTGTGCTCCTGCTCTCTGTCTGCTCCTGCTCTCTGTCTGCTCCTGCTCTCTGTATGCTCCTGCTCTCTGTCTGCTCCTGCTCTCTGTCTGCTCCTGCTCTCTGTACGCTCCTGCTCTCTGTGTGCTCCTGCTCTCTGTCTGCTCCTGCTCTCTGTCTGCTCCTGCTCTCTGTCTGCTCCTGCTCTCTGTGCTCCTGCTCTCTGTCTGCTCCTGCTCTCTGTGTGCTCCTGCTCTCTGTGCTCCTGCTCTCTGTCTGCTCCTGCTCTCTGTATGCTCCTGCTCTCTGTGTGCTCCTGCTCTCTGTCTGCTCCTGCTCTCTGTGTGCTCCTGCTCTCTGTGTGCTCCTGCTCTCTGTGTGCTCCTGCTCTCTGTGTGCTCCTGCTCTCTGTATGCTCCTGCTCTCTGTGCTCCTGCTCTCTGTGTGCTCCTGCTCTCTGTATGCTCCTGCTCTCTGTCTGCTCCTGCTCTCTGTGTGCTCCTGCTCTCTGTATGCTCCTGCTCGCTGTATGCTCCTGCTCTCTGTGTGCTCCTGCTCTCTGTATGCTCCTGCTCTCTGTCTGCTCCTGCTCTCTGTGTGCTCCTGCTCTCTGTGTGCTCCTGCTCGCTGTCTGCTCCTGCTCTCTGTGTGCTCCTGCTCTCTGTATGCTCCTGCTCGCTGTATGCTCCTGCTCTCTGTCTGCTCCTGCTCTCTGTGTGCTCCTGCTCTCTGTCTGCTCCTGCTCGCTGTATGCTCCTGCTCTCTGTGTGCTCCTGCTCTCTGTATGCTCCTGCTCTCTGTATGCTCCTGCTCTCTGTGCTCCTGCTCTCTGTGTGCTCCTGCTCTCTGTGTGCTCCTGCTCTCTGTCTGCTCCTGCTCTCTGTATGCTCCTGCTCGCTGTATGCTCCTGCTCTCTGTATGCTCCTGCTCTCTGTACGCTCCTGCTCGCTGTACGCTCCTGCTCTCTGTACGCTCCTGCTCTCTGTCTGCTCCTGCTCTCTGTGTGCTCCTGCTCTCTGTGTGCTCCTGCTCTCTGTATGCTCCTGCTCTCTGTATGCTCCTGCTCTCTGTATGCTCCTGCTCTCTGTCTGCTCCTGCTCTCTGTGTGCTCCTGCTCTCTGTATGCTCCTGCTCTCTGTACGCTCCTGCTCTCTGTGTGCTCCTGCTCTCTGTATGCTCCTGCTCTCTGTGCTCCTGCTCTCTGTGCTCCTGCTCTCTGTGTGCTCCTGCTCTCTGTGTGCTCCTGCTCTCTGTGCTCCTGCTCTCTGTACGCTCCTGCTCTCTGTACGCTCCTGCTCTCTGTACGCTCCTGCTCTCTGTACGCTCCTGCTCTCTGTCTGCTCCTGCTCTCTGTCTGCTCCTGCTCTCTGTATGCTCCTGCTCTCTGTCTGCTCCTGCTCTCTGTATGCTCCTGCTCTCTGTCTGCTCCTGCTCTCTGTGTGCTCCTGCTCTCTGTGCGCTCCTGCTCTCTGTGCGCTCCTGCTCGCTGTATGCTCCTGCTCGCTGTATGCTCCTGCTCTCTGTACGCTCCTGCTCTCTGTACGCTCCTGCTCGCTGTACGCTCCTGCTCTCTGTACGCTCCTGCTCTCTGTATGCTCCTGCTCGCTGTATGCTCCTGCTCGCTGTATGCTCCTGCTCTCTGTATGCTCCTGCTCTCTGTATGCTCCTGCTCTCTGTACGCTCCTGCTCTCTGTACGCTCCTGCTCTCTGTCTGCTCCTGCTCTCTGTATGCTCCTGCTCTCTGTATGCTCCTGCTCTCTGTCTGCTCCTGCTCTCTGTCTGCTCCTGCTCTCTGTCTGCTCCTGCTCTCTGTGTGCTCCTGCTCTCTGTGTGCTCCTGCTCTCTGTGTGCTCCTGCTCTCTGTATGCTCCTGCTCTCTGTCTGCTCCTGCTCTCTGTATGCTCCTGCTCGCTGTATGCTCCTGCTCTCTGTACGCTCCTGCTCTCTGTGTGCTCCTGCTCTCTGTGCGCTCCTGCTCGCTGTATGCTCCTGCTCGCTGTATGCTCCTGCTCGCTGTATGCTCCTGCTCTCTGTACGCTCCTGCTCGCTGTACGCTCCTGCTCGCTGTACGCTCCTGCTCGCTGTATGCTCCTGCTCTCTGTATGCTCCTGCTCTCTGTATGCTCCTGCTCTCTGTATGCTCCTGCTCGCTGTATGCTCCTGCTCTCTGTATGCTCCTGCTCTCTGTACGCTCCTGCTCGCTGTACGCTCCTGCTCTCTGTGTGCTCCTGCTCTCTGTACGCTCCTGCTCTCTGTCTGCTCCTGCTCTCTGTGTGCTCCTGCTCTCTGTCTGCTCCTGCTCTCTGTGTGCTCCTGCTCTCTGTATGCTCCTGCTCGCTGTATGCTCCTGCTCTCTGTGTGCTCCTGCTCTCTGTGTGCTCCTGCTCGCTGTGTGCTCCTGCTCTCTGTATGCTCCTGCTCTCTGTGTGCTCCTGCTCTCTGTGTGCTCCTGCTCTCTGTGTGCTCCTGCTCTCTGTATGCTCCTGCTCGCTGTATGCTCCTGCTCTCTGTGTGCTCCTGCTCTCTGTCTGCTCCTGCTCTCTGTCTGCTCCTGCTCTCTGTCTGCTCCTGCTCTCTGTATGCTCCTTCTCTCTGTCTGCTCCTGCTCTCTGTCTGCTCCTGCTCTCTGTACGCTCCTGCTCTCTGTGTGCTCCTGCTCTCTGTCTGCTCCTGCTCTCTGTCTGCTCCTGCTCTCTGTCTGCTCCTGCTCTCTGTGCTCCTGCTCTCTGTGTGCTCCTGCTCTCTGTGTGCTCCTGCTCTCTGTGTGCTCCTGCTCTCTGTGTGCTCCTGCTCTCTGTATGCTCCTGCTCTCTGTGTGCTCCTGCTCTCTGTATGCTCCTGCTCTCTGTGTGCTCCTGCTCTCTGTGTGCTCCTGCTCGCTGTATGCTCCTGCTCTCTGTCTGCTCCTGCTCTCTGTGTGCTCCTGCTCTCTGTGTGCTCCTGCTCTCTGTGCTCCTGCTCTCTGTATGCTCCTGCTCTCTGTGTGCTCCTGCTCGCTGTATGCTCCTGCTCTCTGTGTGCTCCTGCTCTCTGTGTGCTCCTGCTCTCTGTCTGCTCCTGCTCTCTGTGTGCTCCTGCTCTCTGTGTGCTCCTGCTCGCTGTATGCTCCTGCTCTCTGTCTGCTCCTGCTCTCTGTGTGCTCCTGCTCTCTGTCTGCTCCTGCTCGCTGTATGCTCCTGCTCTCTGTGTGCTCCTGCTCTCTGTGTGCTCCTGCTCTCTGTCTGCTCCTGCTCTCTGTGTGCTCCTGCTCTCTGTGTGCTCCTGCTCTCTGTGTGCTCCTTCTCTCTGTATGCTCCTGCTCGCTGTATGCTCCTGCTCTCTGTCTGCTCCTGCTCTCTGTGTGCTCCTGCTCTCTGTCTGCTCCTGCTCTCTGTGTGCTCCTGCTCTCTGTGTGCTCCTGCTCTCTGTATGCTCCTGCTCTCTGTACGCTCCTGCTCTCTGTCTGCTCCTGCTCTCTGTATGCTCCTGCTCTCTGTGTGCTCCTGCTCTCTGTATGCTCCTGCTCTCTGTCTGCTCCTGCTCTCTGTGTGCTCCTGCTCTCTGTATGCTCCTGCTCGCTGTATGCTCCTGCTCTCTGTATGCTCCTGCTCGCTGTATGCTCCTGCTCTCTGTGTGCTATGCTCCTGCTCTCTGTGTGCTCCTGCTCTCTGTGTGCTCCTGCTCTCTGTCTGCTCCTGCTCGCTGTATGCTCCTGCTCTCTGTCTGCTCCTGCTCTCTGTGTGCTCCTGCTCTCTGTCTGCTCCTGCTCTCTGTGTGCTCCTGCTCTCTGTGTGCTCCTGCTCTCTGTATGCTCCTGCTCTCTGTCTGCTCCTGCTCTCTGTGTGCTCCTGCTCTCTGTATGCTCCTGCTCGCTGTATGCTCCTGCTCTCTGTCTGCTCCTGCTCTCTGTGTGCTCCTGCTCTCTGTCTGCTCCTGCTCTCTGTGTGCTCCTGCTCTCTGTGTGCTCCTGCTCTCTGTGTGCTCCTTCTCTCTGTATGCTCCTGCTCGCTGTATGCTCCTGCTCTCTGTCTGCTCCTGCTCTCTGTGTGCTCCTGCTCTCTGTCTGCTCCTGCTCTCTGTGTGCTCCTGCTCTCTGTGTGCTCCTGCTCTCTGTATGCTCCTGCTCTCTGTACGCTCCTGCTCTCTGTCTGCTCCTGCTCTCTGTGTGCTCCTGCTCTCTGTATGCTCCTGCTCGCTGTATGCTCCTGCTCTCTGTCTGCTCCTGCTCTCTGTCTGCTCCTGCTCTCTGTGTGCTCCTGCTCTCTGTATGCTCCTGCTCTCTGTCTGCTCCTGCTCTCTGTATGCTCCTGCTCTCTGTCTGCTCCTGCTCTCTGTGTGCTCCTTCTCTCTGTGTGCTCCTGCTCTCTGTATGCTCCTGCTCTCTGTCTGCTCCTGCTCTCTGTGTGCTCCTGCTCTCTGTCTGCTCCTGCTCTCTGTGTGCTCCTGCTCTCTGTATGCTCCTGCTCTCTGTATGCTCCTGCTCTCTGTGTGCTCCTGCTCTCTGTATGCTCCTGCTCGCTGTATGCTCCTGCTCTCTGTCTGCTCCTGCTCTCTGTGTGCTCCTGCTCTCTGTCTGCTCCTGCTCTCTGTGTGCTCCTGCTCTCTGTATGCTCCTGCTCTCTGTATGCTCCTGCTCTCTGTGTGCTCCTGCTCTCTGTATGCTCCTGCTCTCTGTATGCTCCTGCTCGCTGTATGCTCCTGCTCTCTGGTGTTGAACTCTTTCAGACTGTGTGAATGACGTCATGCAGGTGTGAGCTTTACCTTTACGGAGGACAGCAGCATGCTTTTGATTGGCTGAGCTTGAGTGAAGACCTGAATCTCCTCAATGACCTGCGCACCCCGAGCAAACAAAACCACTTTGTGCAGGAGTCCAGACTCTGCAGGTCAGACAGAGACATGATCAACAACTTTCATACAGATTTCCAGGTGACATTTCTCGGGTCTATCTCAGGTGTGAGCTCTTGTTGATGTCTCACCTGTGAGAAGGAAGAGGACGGTGTACTGTGTGCCGTTGGCGGCCTCGGTCACCATCGCAGCCACGCGACTGTACCGCTCCCCTGAGGAAACCATGATCGGACCACCGCCGTCTGGTTTGACACTGTCGCTGGTCAGGAAGCTCCTCTTCACCTCCGCCAGCACAGAATCTGAAGCGTTCCCGTGTCCACACTGAGGAAACAGAGAGTCTCACAACACCTGACAGCATGACATCACCTGTGTGTGTGCGTGTGTGTGTGTGTGTGTGACATAATGTGCTTCAGTAATATTTGTATAGGTTTACTGTGACTGCCTGGTGCTGGAGGAAGGCTTCATGTTGGACAGAACCGAGCCACGGCGCTGCTGAACAGCTCTGTCACACAGTTCTGTCTCGTTTCTCTTAAAGACACTTCAACACTTTCTGGATTGATGTTACATTCTATTATTTTATATTTTCATGCTCAATAACTTGTTTTCTTTTCTCATCTGGTACTAAAACAGGTTTTTACTTCTCCCGCCTGTTGGAATCAGGAAACGACGGTCTGAAAGATGGAGTCTGTTAAACCTCCATCTGCTTATTTAAAGACCGTCAGCTTCATGTTTCCAGACGCAGATCTTCTGTTCCCAGTGTAGGATTCTGACCTGTCTGCTGCATGTTCGTCCTCACAGTCTGAGCGCTGGTTTGTGTTTGTTGGTTTCTTGTGTGTCTGATTGGATGTCTTTGTGTTCAGCTGTCTGCTGCTCGTGTTATTCTACTGACTCGGCTTCATTAGAATTGAAAACATGGATTTCTGGCTAACATAGAACCTGGACACAGGACGAGGCTGGATATCGTCTGTCCTCCACACTCACCTTCCCCAGGTACGAGTGTTTTCCCACCAGAGGACTCCACTGGTGTGTCTGCATGTCAAAGGTTCTGTAGCTCTGCGTGAACACATCCCGCACATCCTGCAGTTTGAAGACGCACACGGCAGATTCTGGACCCGAAGACCTGAAGAGGATCGCAGATAAAGCTCAGGTCACCTCGTCTGTCTCACACAGAGGAAGTTATTCAAAGACCCGGGAGACTGCAGGGATCCTGGTCTGACTCTGGTCTGATTCTGGTCTGATCCTGGTCTGATCCTGGTCTGATCCTGGTCTGACTCTGGTCTGACTCTGGTCTGATTCTGGTCTGATTCTGGTCTGACTCTGGTCTGATTCTGGTCTGACTCTGGTCTGATTCTGGTCTGATTCTGGTCTGACTCTGGTCTGATTCTGGTCTGATTCTGGTCTGACTCTGGTCTGATTCTGGTCTGATCCTGGTCTGACTCTGGTCTGACTCTGGTCTGATTCTGGTCTGATTCTGGTCTGATTCTGGTCTGATTCTGGTCTTGTCTCAGTCTTGGTCATGCTGTTAAAACACCTGATTAGGGCTGTTTTTGACTAAGGATTTTCATAGTCGCCGTCATGCCAGACAAAAAGTGTCGATCCCTGAGTGCGACCTGACAGGCAGGAGAGTGATGGTGAACCGCTCCTCAAGCGTGCCTGTCAGGTCGCACTCAGGGATCGACACTTTTTGTCTGCCATGACAGCGACGCGCAGGAGCTGCAGCAGCTAACGTGAGTAGTTCAAAAACCTTTTTCATAAACTCTGTGTACACAAACAATGTTCTCAATGCTCGTGTTCATGTGTAGAGACCCTGGTGATACTACCAGCAAAGTTTCATGTTGTGTCGAGACTTCTTAGTGTTCTAAAACTAGAGATTTTGATGCTAGCATGTCCTGCTCCATGCACTCCCGTTCAAAATTAACGTGCCCAAAACCGAAACTACGGTAAATCTTAAAAGTGCCTCTTTCGTCATAATTATGCTTTTACACGAAGGTTTGACTCATATTCAATCCCAAATAAAGCCTCGGTTGCTTTTTGGCGAGAGTTTCACTTTAACAAGCCTTACCCGTTTCAAATGATACAACATGTTGGTTGTCGTCGTGCGATATGAAAGAAGCTGCTGACACAACTTGAACTTAACTTTCTTCGGGTCATCTTTAACCTTTTCAGAATACTCCCACACTTTGGATAATTTTTTTAGTAGCCATTGTGAGCCAATAAATCCATAAATGCTAACGGTCCTGTAGTGTGCTGCTCACCGCCGCTCATTTGGATTGTGCAACTGCAGTGGGTGATTTATTAAAGGGATATTCCGGTGTAAATTTAATCCATGGTCTAACACACAGTGAAACTGTGTTAGACTCCCTCTCGAGAGATAAAGTTTGCAGACCGCTAGCTAACGTAGTTTTAGCATCCTCAGAAACGACCACACGACAACAATACACTGCAGTAAATGGATCCAAATATAAACCGCCATCAAAAAGCCACAAATAATGCTCAGAACAGCACCAAACTTCAGCAACAGTAGAAACAGGGTCCCAGCACGTATTTCGAGGCATCAAACATTTGATATCATTGCCGGATTTGTTGGAATACATAAACAAAACTCACCTCTCCAGCTGCAGGCTCGTTGTGGGGAAGCCCTGCGAGTCGATTACCGAGTGCAGTAGAGTGATGATCATTACTGCAGGACTCTACTGCACTCGGTAATCGACTCACAGGGCTTCCCCACAACAAGGAAGGCTTCTCAGGTGGTGAGATTTGTTTATATTTTCCGACAAATACGGCAACTATATCAAATGTTTGATGCCTTGAAATATGTGCTGCGACCTTATTTCCTCGACTACGAGGTTCATAGTGGAATCAGACCTCTCCGAATCGAATCGTCGAGTAGTCGACTATTGGAGGTCCGCCCTACACCTGATGATTTCTTTTTTTAACGTAATGATCGGACCTCCATGTGGAGGTGTTGGTTCTGTCTTCCTACCACTGGGAGGTGAAGACGCCGTAGAACAGCGTGTCGGCGGCGCCGCTGCCCTCTGCTGGCTGCAGGGTGAACACGTCCTCCAGAACGTTGAAGGGAAGCTGTTTGGGCAACTGACAGATCAGAGGAGCTTTGGCGAAGGACGTCCACTTCTTCTGCAGAGTTCTCTGTCCACCAACGTCGTCCTGAAACATCAGCAGAGAGAACAAACTTCAGTGTTTCTACCTCAGAGATCCATCTTTAGTTCTGCAGGCTGGGTTCTACTGTCACCTTGCACACTTGGGCCACCCGAGCGATTTGCAGGTCGTCTATGAAGCTGAACTCTTTCCCAACTTCACTGAAGAAGAAGTAGAGCTTCTTGTCGGCCGGGTCCAGTGATGAGCTGACAAACGTTGGCTCTGAAATACAGGAAGTGAAGACAGAGGAGGAAGCTGAGGGCGCTGTGCCATGTGAACCACGAGAAAAGAGATCTGAGAGCAGAACAAGTTTCCAGCTGAGAAATGAAGAGAAACGATCAAGCTATTCAAAGATAATAATGTGTTTCACCTCTCTCCTTCTGAACGATCAGTACTGGTTCAGTAAATGAGGTCGTGCTCAGATTTAATACGAGTGTCAAAGCAGGAACGTAAACGATGTTGACCAGCAGTAAACTGGTCAGTACCGGCTGTCACTAGATCAACTTTACATCTTTTGCATCGTTCATTTTCTTTTCGGATCAATTCAAGTTTTATCTTATCGTCTATTAAAACATCAAAGTGCTCAGAAGTCTTGTTTTGGCCTTTTCGAGACATTTAGAGGGATTTTTTCAAGCAAAGAGGAAGTGAATCACTAGAGCAGAGATCAGGAAGTCCAGTCCAGTGTTTCACACTTCACTGCTGCACACTGAAAGTATGTCAGCTTCACAAATGTGTGTCAGACATGTGAGTGCTAACAGCAGCAGTTTGTCAGACTGACAGTCGTCAGCAGAGTCTGCTACAGAACCTCTCTGACCCGTGGTGAACCGCTGGGGTCTCTACAGGAGGATATAAAAACATTTTCATCTGGAAGAAGTTTGTGATTAATCAGAAACGTTCCTGAACAAGTTCCCTCGTTACACAGACGACCCGGGTCATCTGGGTCTGTATGTATACAGATGTCATTTAAATCAGAGGTGCAGGTTCACGCTCCCGTCTCTGAGGTCCAGTCTCCAGGATATTCTGTTGGCATGTTCTGTAACCACGGATACGTCCGAGGTTGACATTTGTACCGTACGTGTCAAATCCCGTTCATATCGTGAGTGTGGGCGGAGTTATTTCCGCCAACAAGGCGCCAAACGGACGATCGCAGCTCGAGTCACCTGCTGGACACCTGGAGATATTTACACGTTTTTGTGGCGACCAAAACCGACTGTTTTTCACAGGAAGTCGGACCAGATCAGGTGTTTTAATCCCAACCATGATGTTTGCTGATTCTGACCCGGTTGTTTCTGTGCCTGAACCAAACCACAGAATACACAGAGCTGAGAGGAGCGAGAAACAGAACATACAACCCAGACAAACAAAGTCTCATCAAAGAGAAACATTCAGCTGGAGGTTGGGTCTGGTTGGTTCTGGTTGGTTCTGGTTGGATGCGGTTGGTTGTGGTTGGATGTGGTTGGTTCTAATTGATTCTAGTTAGATGAGGTTGGGTCTGGTTGGTTCTGGTTGGATGTGGTTGGTTCTGGTTGGTTCTAGTTAGATGAGGTTGGGTCTGGTTGGTTCTGGTTGGATGGGGTTGGGTCTGGTTGGTTCTGGTTGGATGGGGTTGGATGTGGTTGGTTCTAATTGGTTCTAGTTGGATGGGGTTGGATGTGGTTGGTTCTAATTGGTTCTGGTTGGATGGGGTTGGGTCTGGTTGGTTGTGGTTGGATGTGGTTGGTTCTAATTGGTTCTAGTTGGATGGGGTTGGGTCTGGTTGGTTGTGGTTGGATGTGGTTGGTTCTAATTGGTTCTGGTTGGATGGGGTTGGGTCTGGTTGGTTGTGGTTGGATGTGGTTGGTTCTAATTGGTTCTAGTTGGATGGGGTTGGATGTGGTTGGTTCTAATTGGTTCTGGTTGGATGGGGTTGGATGTGGTTGGTTCTAATTGGTTCTAGTTGGATGGGGTTGGATGTGGTTGGTTCTAATTGGTTGTGGTTGGATGGGGTTGGGTCTGGTTGGTTGTGGTTGGATGTGGTTGGTTCTAATTGGTTCTAGTTGGATGGGGTTGGATCTGGTTGGTTGTGGTTGGATGTGGTTGGTTCTAATTGGTTCTAGTTGGATGGGGTTGGGTCTGGTTGGTTGTGTATTTTGTGGTTGGTTCTGGTTGGTTGTGGTTCTGCAGAATGGTACTGAGCTCACATTTATTCTGGAGCCCGGCTCGATCAAAGTCTCTCAGCTTCATAAATGTTTTGCACATTTATATTTTGTAAAGTAAGTTGTTTTTTTCAAGATTTAAGATGGATTATCTGAACGAGCAGAATCTGCGACTCAGACAAAGTAACTTTGACTCAAATCAAACACATCATCGATCTTCATCCAATCAGAGATCGAGAAATTCAAAACCAAGAATGAACAGATAACAATCTTCTCAGTGATGTAACTCTGTAGTCGGGTCCGTTTGGACTGATTCTGACTCCTCTTCCTGTAGTACTGGACTCATATTCTGTGTGTTGAACACATCAAGCATCAAAAGCTCAGCAGAAGCTTTCTGCAGCGACTGACAGCGATCAGGACACTCATGATGACATCTCCTTCAGAACCAACACCAGCTCTGCGTCCTCTCCTGGCTCCAGTTGGACCCAGTTTGGATCATGACCGTTTCTAATTTGTTAACTGGGGCTCAAACTAATCTCCAGACTTTCTTCCGGACGTCTCTTTGCTCTTCACGTCTCACACTTTTATCTTTTCTTCCTCTTTTTCTCACCGCAGCAGTTTGTTCTCGTTCTGCATCAACACTTTAATATTCAGAGTGAACAGCAAGATGCAGATCAGAACAGCAGCAGGTCGTTCAGTCCTCTGTGACACTGACGAGACTGTGTCTGTCCGCTGGGACTGATCTCAGTATTGATCTCAGTATTGACCTCAGTATTGATCTCAGTATTGATCTCAGTATTGACCTCAGTATTGATCTCAGTATTGACCTCGTGTCACTCACCCTTCAAGGCGACGGATGAATCCTGGCTGACGTCGGGGCGGCCATGTTTGCTGAGGTGCCGAGAAATCTGTGGTTGGACTCCTTTGAAGTCGGTGGTTGTGGCAGTGAACAGCTCGCCGTCTGCACGGAACAAACACACGTGTGAAGCTGAACACGTGACAGTTTAACGATCCACAGACTGATCGTCTCCTTTGTTTCAAACACTTTGATCTAGTTACATATTTAATGATCTACTTGGATAAAAGGTATTTTAAAAGCTTTTATTTGCATTTATAAAAGTTTGAACGCAGTTTTACGTGTGTATTATTCATACATTTATGATTGCATCACAGTATAATTAAGGTGATCAACTGTTCGTCTCTTAAAGGGATATTCTGGTGTAAATTTAATCCGTGACAGTCGATTACCGAGTGCAGTAGAGTTCTGCAGCTCAAGGATGAAAATGTATGATTATGACTCCATGGAAAAGCAATCAAAGTTCATATGTGTCTTACCTGCCAGTTTATAACAGTTATTATCGAGAGCGGACAGGGAAAAGAACGTTGAGCATTTCTAACTGTACTTGTTAATCGACTCGTCAGGGCTTCCCCACAAGAGGAAGCTGCTGCAGCAGAGGGGTGAGCTGTGTGAAATCCAGCTAAGCTAGCAGATGTTTGATGCCTGGAACGATGTGCTGAGACCCTGTTTGTACTGTTGCTAAGTTTGATGCTGTTCTGAGCATTATTTGTGGCTTTTTGATGGCAGTTTCTTGTTGAAGGCATAGACTGCAGTGTATTGTTATCGTGCGGTCTTTTCTGAGCGGTTGGAAAACATGATCTCTCGAGGGGGGTCTCACTCAGTGTCATGGTGTGTTAGAACGTGGATTAAACTTAGACCGGAATATCCCTTTAAGCACAGTGAGGTCTGCAGTGTCTGCAGGACGTGTGTGTGAACAGCTTCATCTGTGTTCCTGCAGTGGTTTTGTCATGATTAAACTTGAACTCTTTAAGTCACACAGCGGTGGTTTGGTCATCATGCAGCAGACTGACCCACGGTGATGGCGCTGCTCCTCTGGAACGGGCTGAACGGACAGCGACCTTTAGCGTTGCCATATTGGACGATGGAGAAACTCTCAGCATCCTGAAGGAGGCAAGAAAAACCCAAACTGTAAAATCATCAAAATCATGAGAGATGAGTCAGGACTGCAGATATGTTGAAACTTTCTGTCTCTCTGTGTTCATCGTCCTGTTGTGACACTGTGTTCATGATGGTTAGCTTCAGAAAACATCAGGTTTTCACCTAAAACACCACAAAGACGTTAAAAGATCCAATCAGAGCTTCAGCAGCCTCCTCTGACAGGACAGTCAGCTCACATATGTGATGTGAACATGATAGGAAACAAACATTTAACGTCCAGTGACAGCGTTTCATTCCTGCGGCTGATCACATAAAATCTAACTTGTTTCTTTTAACTCAGTTGTCATTTTAATCAGTTTGTCCACCATTGACAAGACATGACGGACATCAGATACGAGACCCAGATGGTCATCAGTGTTCACTTCACTTCCTGTGTTGACTCACGATAAAGACGTCATGAGGGCTGAAGGCAAAGCTGCCACAGGCGTACAGATGGGTCGAGTTCAGAGAGCGCAGCACGTGCACCAAGTTCGGACATTCGACCTGCAGACAGACAGACAGACAGGTATTATTCACATCTTCATCGTTATCAATCAATCAATAATTCAGAACTGCTTTCACTATGAGAACTTAACTTACCATAGAAAATAAACACAACATTATCAGAAGGTATTAAATATAAAGGAAATAAAGATGAATGTCATCATATTCACTATAAACCTGATATTAAAAACTGAAATGCTGATATTGAGTTCATAAAGCTCAGGTGTTACAACGACCGTCTCCACACTAGTCTTCAGGTGAAACACAGGTTTCATTACCAGCTTCTTTTATTTTTATAGATATGGTGATAATATGGTTGTCAGTTTCTTTGGCCACAGTAATCGTGTAGTTTATCACTAGCATCATCACAAGTTTAGATGTAAAAGTGGTGATAAACATATTTGACTTCAGGCGATCAAACGCTCTTATTTTAGTCTTCACACTTTATCTGTCACGTTTCTTGTGTTGACTGTGAAGTCAGTCTGAAAACGTGCTCAGTTATCAGCAGAACGACTGCTTTTAACTTTAACTGTCGAAGTTTCACCACAAATACAACAACACTGTTCAGTTACTGAGGTCAGACACAGCAGACGCACAGCAGACGCACTGCAGACGCACTGCAGACACACAGCAGACGCACTGCAGACGCACAGCAGACGCACAGCAGACGCACTGCAGACGCACAGCAGACACACAGCAGACACACTGCAGACACTGCAGACGCACAGCAGACACACTGCAGACACTGCAGACGCACAACAGACGCAGAGCAGACGCACAACAGACGCACTGCAGACGCACAGCAGACACACTGCAGACACTGCAGACGCACAACAGACGCAGAGCAGACGCACAGCAGACGCACTGCAGACGCACAGCAGACACACTGCAGACACTGCAGACGCACAACAGACGCAGAGCAGACGCACAACAGACGCACTGCAGACACACAGCAGACGCACTGCAGACACTGCAGACGCACAACAGACGCACAGCAGACGCACAACAGACGCACAGCAGACGCACTGCAGACACTGCAGACGCACAACAGACGCACAGCAGACGCACAGCAGACACACACTGCAGACACACACTGCAGACAAACAGCAGACGCACTGCAGACGCACAGCAGACGCACTGCAGACACTACAGACACACTGCAGACGCACAGCAGACGCACTGCAGACACTGCAGACGCACAACAGACGCACAGCAGACGCACAACAGACGCACAGCAGACGCACTGCAGACACTGCAGACGCACAACAGACGCACAGCAGACGCACAGCAGACACACACTGCAGACAAACAGCAGACGCACTGCAGACGCACAGCAGACGCACTACAGACACACTGCAGACACTACAGACACACTGCAGACGCACTGCAGACACTGCAGACACACACTGCAGACACTGCAGATGCACAGCAGACGCACTGCAGACACTACAGACACACTGCAGACGCACTGCAGACACTACAGACGCACAACAGACGCACAGCAGACGCACAGCAGACGCACTGCAGACACTTCAGACGCACAACAGACGCACAGCAGACGCACAGCAGACACACACTGCAGACACACACTGCAGACAAACAGCAGACGCACTGCAGACGCACAGCAGACGCACTGCAGACACTACAGACACACTGCAGACGCACAGCAGACGCACTGCAGACACTGCAGACGCACAACAGACGCACAGCAGACGCACAACAGACGCACAGCAGACGCACTGCAGACACTGCAGACGCACAACAGACGCACAGCAGACGCACAGCAGACACACACTGCAGACAAACAGCAGACGCACTGCAGACGCACAGCAGACGCACTACAGACACACTGCAGACACTACAGACACACTGCAGACGCACTGCAGACACTGCAGACACACACTGCAGACACTGCAGATGCACAGCAGACGCACTGCAGACACTACAGACACACTGCAGACGCACTGCAGACACTACAGACGCACAACAGACGCACAGCAGACGCACAGCAGACGCACTGCAGACACTGCAGACGCACAACAGACGCACAGCAGACGCACAGCAGACACACACTGCAGACACACACTGCAGACAAACAGCAGACGCACTGCAGACGCACAGCAGACGCACTACAGACACACTGCAGACACTACAGACACACTGCAGACGCACTGCAGACACTGCAGACACACACTGCAGACACTGCAGACGCACAGCAGACGCACTGCAGACACTACAGACACACTGCAGACGCACAGCAGACGCACTGCAGACACTGCAGACGCACAACAGACGCACAGCAGGCGCACAGCAGACGCACAACAGACGCACAGCAGACGCACTGCAGACACTGCAGACGCACAACAGACGCACAGCAGACGCACAGCAGACACACACTGCAGACACACACTGCAGACAAACAGCAGACGCACTGCAGACGCACAGCAGACGCACTACAGACACACTGCAGACACTACAGACACACTGCAGACGCACTGCAGACACTGCAGACGCACAGCAGACGCACTGCAGACACTACAGACACACTGCAGACGCACTGCAGACACTACAGACACACTGCAGACGCACAGCAGACGCACTGCAGACGCACAGCAGACGCACTGCAGACACACAGCAGACGCACTGCAGACACTACAGACACACTGCAGACGCACTGCAGACACTACAGACACACTGCAGACACACTGCAGACGCACTGCAGACACTACAGACACACTGCAGACACACAGCAGACGCACTGCAGACACTACAGACACACTGCAGACACACTGCAGATGCACTGCAGACACTACAGACACACTGCAGACACACTGCAGATGCACTGCAGACACACTGCAGACACACTGCAGATGCACTGCAGACACTACAGACACACTGCAGACACACTGCAGATGCACTGCAGACACTACAGACACACTGCAGACACACTGCAGATGCACTGCAGACACTACAGACACACTGCAGACACACTGCAGATGCACTGCAGACACTACAGACACACTGCAGACACACAGCAGACGCACTGCAGACACTACAGACACACTGCAGACACACTGCAGATGCACTGCAGACACACTACAGACACACTGCAGACACACTGCAGATGCACTGCAGACGCTACAGACACACTGCAGACGCACTGCAGACACTACAGACACACTGCAGACACACTGCAGATGCACTGCAGACACACTGCAGATGCACTGCAGACACACTGCAGACGCACAGCAGACGCACTGCAGACACTACAGACACACTGCAGACGCACTGCAGACACTACAGACACACTGCAGACACTACAGACACACTGCAGACACACTGCAGACACTGCAGATGCACTGCAGACACACAGCAGACACACTGCAGATGCACTGCAGACACTACAGACACTACAGACACACAGCAGACACACTACAGACACACAGCAGACGCACTGCAGATGCACTGCAGACACTACAGACACACAGCAGACACACAGCAGACACACTGCAGACACACTGCAGACGCACTGCAGACACTACAGACACACAGCAGACACACTGCAGACACACTGCAGACGCACTGCAGACACTGCAGACACACTGCAGACGCACTGCAGACACTACAGACACATAGCAGACACACTGCAGACACACTACAGACGCACTACAGACGCACTGCAGACACTACAGACACACAACCACTGAGCTGAACATCGTTTAATAAATCAACGAGGGCGGAGTCATGTGATTACCGTCGGGTTCTTCCCTTTACTTGCACATTCTGTGATTTCTCTCTCAGACGGACTCCACTCCACCTGGACAGAAGACAGACAGAGAGAGAGAGAGAGAGAGGGGGAGGATGGAGACAACACAGTGATTAATAAAATGGAGTGAACAAATGAACAGTATCTATAAATCAAATAATCCTGGAGTGAATAAACCGTCTCTCACTCACCTTCTTCTTCAGGCTGATGACATCACTCTGACTGACGTCCAATGAGAGGAGGGTGTCCTGTGCTCCTACGTACAGGGTGGATCTATCGTCGCTCAGCAGCAGCGTGGTGGTGTTGTGGACGTCGGGGAGGCTGAAGAGGACCAGAGGCCGGTCTGTAGAGTCTGGACCCAAACACAACAGAGAGGTAGATAAAGAGTTTAACATAGACCCAGACCTGCTGGAGGAATAAACACCTGGAGTCTCATCGGGTTCTGGTTCTGATCCAGAGCCGTTCAATGACTCAGAGCTCAGAGATGACTTTGATACTTGTGGGGTTAAAAAGGTGATTTCTCTTCACTCCTGTTGATCAGCCTGACTGCAGCAGTGATCCAGAGTGGACCTCCAGGTTCTGTTCTGCTGACTGCTGCCTGGAGCTGGAGGGGAACTGGACTTTACTTCATGAACATAATGTTACAGAGAGGAGACAGAGAACCAGAACCAGAACCAGAGTCTCTGCTGAGTGCTGACTTCACTCAGAGCTTCACATCAACTCTCTAATGTTCTAAAGTGTCTTCTGGTTCTGTTGGGTCTGGTTCTCAGACTTCTTTCCTCTCTGACTCTGCTGAAGTTACAGACAGACGACAGATGAAACTCAGCGTCTCCTCGAGGACTCTGGAGGATTTCTCTGCTGGAACTTTGTTGGAAACATTTATGATGATGTGAGAACAGAACTGAACTTCACAGAGATCTTTGATCAAATCAATTTTATTTGTACAGCCCAAAATCTAGGATTGTGTTTATTATTGTTTATTTGATGCAGTTACAGAGATAATGAGTGAGACTGTGATCTCTTGGTGGTAAATCTGAGTATCATCTGCATATCTGATGTTATTGTTGTATACAGTGAGGCCTGATAGAAGAAGTCCAGTCCAGTCCAGTCTAGTCCAGTCCAGTCCAGTCCAGTCCAGTCCAGTCTAGTCCAGTCCAGTCTAGTCCAGTCCAGTCCAGTCCAGTCTAGTCCAGTCCAGTCTAGTCCAGTCCAGTCCAGTCCAGTCCCGCCCCCAGGGGCTCGGGGAACTCCTGCCTGGAAGGTTTGACTCAGAGCACTTTAACAGTCAGTCAGGAGTTCTGGCTCTCAGCTGAATCAAAGGATTTAATAAAACAAATCAGTGTCTAAATAAACATCATTCAGTCATGAACGATAACAGACTGAGTGTCAGTTAGTCAGAGGCCTCAGCCTTCCCATCATGCACCTGTTCTCAGCATGTGTGGGAATAGCTCGCTGTTAATGTCTTGTGGGTTTCACACTCTGACCGGCTCATCACCAAACAAAGACCTCACTATAATAAACAGCGAGGTGTAAACCAGATTGAGACACAGAGGTGAGAGCTCGGAGCGATAAATAACAGCAACAGAACATCTTCTGTCTCAGCAGTCAGCTGACCGGCTCGGAGTCAGCACCACTTCCTGTTTCTGAGGCCATGTGGGTTCAGGTTTGGAGAGGATGTGGTCGAGCTACAGAGAAACTCGTTCTGTATCAGCGAGTCTGAACCACACGAGCTGAACAACAGCGTCACGAAGAAGAGTTTAAAATAAGAACATTTCGTGTGAAGGGCTGAAGACTCGCTCGCGTCTTTGTTCCATAATGATCATCGACTTGCTTTGTCTGAAGTGACAAATCAGGTCAAATCCATCCACAATAGATCAACATACTGAAGGAGGTGTTTTATACTGAAAGGAGGTCAGGAAACACTTCCTGTGGGACCATCAGAGACAGAAACATGTTCAGATATAATATAATGTTGTTTATTCTCTTGGAGTTCATTTCATCTCTTTCTTTTTAATGTTTTGGTATCAAATAAACAAAATGGTGAGTTTGTGATTATTTGGCCAAAGACGACATCATGCTCATAACTGTATTTTGAGTTATTAAGAGAACGTGTTTACATCCTCTAACGCTCCTGTCTTTATGAAGCCCCGCCTCCTGAACACCCAGCCTGCTCTGATTGGTCCGCTCACACATGCCTGAGCCGGCACCGCTAACAGCTACAGAGCAGCTGTGCTAAATTCATTCTGACGTGCCGGACTCACCACTGGGCATAAATCACTGCAAGTGTGTGACATGGTGACATAGTGTGATGTCATAAGGTTGCAGAATTAAAGGCGGGACTACTGACGAGGCGTTCAGGGGTGGTGGACTATGTGGTAGAGAGGAGCTTCTGTTGGACCTTTTACATTTCAAGCTCTTACAACAAGAACAGTCCCTCAGTGTGTCTGACCGACCCGAAGCTTCATGAAAATCAACCTGCAACGACGTCACCGATATGCAAATGAGTGATGACATCACAGGGGGAATTTGTTGTGGACTCTCTGCACCGCTGTGATCTAACAGCGAACAGAGACCAGAAACATTTAGCCTCTGACGACAATGTAATGAGTATCAGTCATAACACAACTACCAGAACCAGAGTGAGTTTGTGTGGTTAACGCTGAGGAAGAGTCACTTCTCGTTACCAGCCCGAGCCATGACTGGTCGTCTGTTACCATGGTGACGCTGACTGTCCCTGAGTGGCACACAGGACAACACTTCACACAGTACTGAGCTCCAGAACCAGCCTGAGACAGACGGGTCAGGACAGAATTCAATCATTTTCAGACTAAAGAGCTTGTCTTGAACGTCCACCTGACGTCACGTCTCTGCTGCTCACAGTTTACCTGCCAAGTCTCCACGATAACATGTCGGCAGTCTGCACGAGCACCAGTACCTTCAATTAATCATAATATTATGTTCAGATTACATGTTGATGGGTCGACTGTCAGCTGTGCAGCCACTGAGCACTGTTCAAGACTGTCTCACATCTGCAGAGTGAAACATCTGGACAACAAAACACACACAGAGCGATGATGAAGCTCGTCTGATGTAACGTTACTGATTCTAACTTCAAGTGTTAATTATGTTCATATTTAGAGTGTTTGTGTCACAGCAACATTCAGACGTGTAAAGATCACACACACACACACACACACACACACCCTCTCTGCACAGACAGGAAGTGAGTGGCATCAGTAAACAGCGTCTGACGGTAAACGCTGGGCGTGTCAGAGGAGACGTCTGATCTGAGCTTTAACTCTGGATATTTATCTGATCAGTTAGTTTTCATCAGGGTGCAGGACCATCATGGAGTATGCGCTCAGTTCTGGTCCTGAGGTGCAGAGAACACCTGGTCCATGATGTGAACCAGAACCAGAACATGTGAGAGACTTCCAGTGAAGTGTGACAGAATCAGTCTGTTCAATCGCAGTTACATCACTTCCTGTTTCTGTCACAAACTGTCTCGCAACACGACTCACAAACTCAACACAGAGAGAGAACAGTCACCCACCATCTGCTAAATATCATCAAATATATAAATGTACAAGGATATATAATGTGTAATATATATATATATATATATATACACATGAGGAAAACACATGTACAAGACATATACACAGTGTATATATATATATATATATATATATATATATATATATATATATATATATATATATATATATATATACTGTGTTATGTAGATGTGTTTTCCTCAGTGTGTCTGCTCATTCTCTGCCACACATGTGGCATCATGTGTTTTATGTTTATATGAGTTTATTGTATTTCTTACCTTTTTAGTTGTGTTGTTTATTTTTTACTTGTGTTACTGTTTTTGTAATATTCTGTCCTTTGGCTTCTGTGGCACAATATATTTCCCTGTTTATGATTCTGATTGTGATCACAGTGAAGAGACGTCGTGTTCTGCTTCTTCTGATCACACTGACTCATTACATCCACGTCACTGACCATTACATATCAGAAATGATGTTGGGTTCCTGTTTTATGGAAGTACCAATCACCAGTCATCCATCAGTAACGCTGCCAGAGTAGATGCACTCAGAGTGCTTTACAGTCTCATCAGCAGCAGTGTGGCGTTCAGTATCTCGCTCAGAGACACTTCAGCGTGCAGCCGACGGCCTGAACAGCGACCGCTGTTCTGCTGACGACACCAACGGTTCCTCTCTTTCCCCTCGTCCTCCTCCAACAGCCACGTTGTGACGCTCATCTCTGAATGTCTGCATCATCTCTGAATGTCTGCATCATCTCTGAATGTCTGCATCATCTCTGAATGTCTGCATCATCTCTGAATGTCTGCATCATCTCTGAATGTCTGCATCATCTCTGAATGTCTGCATCATGTCTGAATGTCTGCATCATGTCTGAATGTCTGCATCATCTCTGAATGTCTGCATCATCTCTGAATGTCTGCATCATGTCTGAATGTCTGCATCATCTCTGAATGTCTGCATCATGTCTGACTGTCTGCATCATCTCTGAATGTCTGCATCATCTCTGAATGTCTGCATCATGTCTGAATGTCTGCATCATCTCTGAATGTCTGCATCATCTCTGAATGTCTGCATCATCTCTGAATGTCTGCATCATCTCTGAATGTCTGCATCATCTCTGAATGTCTGCATCATCTCTGAATGTCTGCATCATGTCTGAATGTCTGCATCATGTCTGAATGTCTGCATCATGTCTGAATGTCTGCATCATCTCTGAATGTCTGCATCATCTCTGAATGTCTGCATCATCTCTGAATGTCTGCATCATCTCTGAATGTCTGCATCATCTCTGAATGTCTGCATCATCTCTGAATGTCTGCATCATCTCTGAATGTTTGCATCATCTCTGAATGTCTGCATCATGTCTGAATGTCTGCATCATCTCTGAATGTCTGCATCATCTCTGAATGTCTGCATCATCTCTGAATGTCTGCATCATCTCTGCTTGGACAGCTGCTCATCACCTCAAACTCAACCTGAGTAAACCTGAACTCCTCTTCATCCCGGGACAGACTGCCCTCACATGGACCTGTCAGTCACTGTCCAGGACGTCACGGTATCACCTTCATCAGCGGTGAGGAACCTGGGCGTAATCCTCGATGATGGACTGTCCTGCCCCCCCAACATCACTGCTGTGGTCCGATCCTGCAGATTTACCCTCTACAACATCTGCAGGATCCAGACTTTCCTCAAAGGACACAACAGAACTCCTGGTCCAACCTCTGGTCCTCTCCCTCCTGGACTACAGTAACTCCCTCTTGTCTGGACTCTCAGCCTCTGAGACTGTTGCAGTGTATCCAGAACGCTGCAGCGCCTCGTTTACAATCTACCCAAACTCTCCCATGTGACCCGCCTCCTCCGTCACCTCCACTGACTTCCTGTTACGACCCACATCTGATTCCAGACGATGGTTCTGGTCTTCAAGACTGTCAACAGAACTGCACCGTCTACCTCCAAACCCTGTTCAGCCCACACGGCCCAGAGAGAACACTGCACTGTTCTACATCAGCGGGCCGGCTGGTACCGCCATCACTGAGAGCAAACAAAGCTGCTCAGAGAAGTCACGACTCTTCTGTGTTCTGGAGCCTCAGTGGAGGAACGAACTCCTGACCAACATCAGGACAGCAGAGTCTCTCTCTGTCTGCAGCAGGAGACTCCAGACTCTCTGTTCAGACTCCACCTCCACCACAGAGCACCACTCCCCCCAACAAAAGAAAGAAATTAAAGTATCCACTTGTACGTTCGTATCGTTGCACTTCTATCACAGCATTTACAGACTTAAAGTGTCTTTGATAAATAGCAGTCGACATCCTCAGAGAACACATCACAACCTGATCTCAGAGCAGATTTACACCTTCATCAACATGAAGTCTTCACTGAGCTCGACCACATGTTGACTCTCAGCCACGTGGAGGGAGGAGAGGATCTGATGAGCTGTGACGACTTTGTTCAAACTGTTCTCTTTGTTATTTACAGAGAACAGAATCAGAATGTCTCTGAGCAGCTGCAGACGCTGAGACGAGGGAACGCTCTGACTCTGAGTCAAGTTCCCTTTCTCAGCTCGTTTCTGTCACAACAATCTCACATTGATCTGAACGTTATCAAAGATCTTCACATCATCTGACTGAATGTTCACTGAACAACTTTGGATTTCTACCATCACACTGACATTTTATTGAAACAACGATGATCAATAATCAAATCATCAGTTTCAGCCTCCCAAAAATATAAAAATGTAAAAAGTTTAATTCAACCTGATGAATGACACGATGAACAAGGTAAGATAATAACTGAACAGTTCATCAAAGCACAGATCAGTAAATCAATATGACCATTGATTAATAATCAATCAGAAACGTTTAGTGAACTCACTGAGGAGGAAGGAGGTCCGTGGAGGAGGCAGCGAGCCGGCGGAGCTCCGCAGGCCGAGGAGGAGGACGAGGACGACGGACGGAGACATGATGGAGGATGAAGACTGAGATATGTTTCCTCCGACTGTCAGCGCTGAAAGAATGTGAAGAAACACTGAGGACGAAGATTAACCGCTTCCTCTTTACTGGTCTGAGGTCAGCGGGGAGGGGAGGGGAGGGGGAGGAGGAAGAGGAGGAGGGGCAGGAGGGCTGAAAGCATCTCTGAACATCATCGTCACTGCCGATCAGCCAGTCGTCACCCAGAGACATGAGGCCTGCAGGAAGTCGTTGGAGGAGACGAGTTTTAAAGTTTGTTTCGTGTGTCGCTCTGATCCACTTCATCGCGTCTCACTTCCTGTCGCTCTCCGCTCTCGTGTTTCACTCTCTGGCACACAAACAAACCACTGAGCTGAACGCTGACACGAGGAGGAAGTCGAGTTAAAACCCTCAGCTGCTCCGTCTTCATCTCATGATGAAGATCAGACTGAGAGGAAACAGACCGACAGGCCCGACAGCAGCCGTGTGCAGGTCCAGTCCTCGTGTGATAGACAGACAGGTGAAGTGTCCTCTCACAACAAGAATGTGATGACTGCAACATACTTCTGTTTAAGTGTGAGGCTGAGACGAGGACGCTCAGGTGAGGAGGAGGAGGACACCTGTTGGACAGGTGCAGAAGGTGGGCGGGATGATTCCAGAGGGCTCAAAAACGTTTGACCAGCTGGAGACAAATAAACCTTAGATATCTGAGCACAGAGTGAAGAAGAGGTGGAGAGAGGAAGTGTAACTGGGACAAAGGTCAGCAGCCGTACACTTTATTCAGAACAGGAAGTCAGTAAAGAGCAGGAGGAGCTTCATGAGGCCAGAAGAGGAGCTGCAGCCCAACACCAGACACACCTGAGCACCAGACACACCTGAGCACCACACACACCTGAACACCACACACACCTGAGCACCGACACACCTGAGCACCACACACACCTGAACACCACACACACCTGAACACCAGACACACCTGAGCACCAGACACACACCTGAGCACCGACACACCTGAGCACCACACACACCTGAGCACCACACACACCTGAACACCAGACACACCTGAGCACCAGACACACCTGAGCACCACACACACCTGAGCACCAGACACACCTGAGCACCGACACACCTGAGCACCAGACACACCTGAGCACCAGACACACCTGAACACCAGACACACCTGAGCACCAGACACACCTGAGCACCAGACACACCTGAACACCAGACACACCTGAGCACCAGACACACCTGAACACCAGACACACCTGAGCACCACACACACCTGAGCACCAGACACACCTGAGCACCAGACACACCTGAGCACCAGACACACCTGAGCACCACACACACCTGAGCACCAGACACACCTGAGCACCGACACACCTGAGCACCAGACACACCTGAACACCAGACACACCTGAGCACCAGACACACCTGAACACCAGACACACCTGAGCACCACACACACCTGAGCACCGACACACCTGAGCACCAGACACACCTGAGCACCAGACACACCTGAACACCAGACACACCTGAGCACCACACACACCTGAGCACCAGACACACCTGAGCACCACACACACCTGAACACCAGACACACCTGAGCACCACACACACCTGAGCACCAGACACACCTGAGCACCAGACACACCTGAGCACCAGACACACCTGAGCACCACACACACCTGAGCACCAGACACACCTGAGCACCAGACACACCTGAGCACCACACACACCTGAGCACCGACACACCTGAGCACCAGACACACCTGAACACCAGACACACCTGAGCACCAGACACACCTGAACACCAGACACACCTGAGCACCAGACACACCTGAGCACCAGACACACCTGAGCACCAGACACACCTGAACACCAGACACACCTGAGCACCAGACACACCTGAGCACCACACACACCTGAGCACCAGACACACCTGAACACCAGACACACCTGAGCACCAGACACACCTGAGCACCACACACACCTGAGCACCACACACACCTGAACACCAGACACACCTGAGCACCAGACACACCTGAGCACCAGACACACCTGAGCACCACACACACCTGAGCACCACACACACCTGAGCACCACACACACCTGAGCACCAGACACACCTGAGCACCACACACACCTGAGCACTGAGGCAGGAAGTGTACGAGGACTGTCAGCTAACTCCCGCCGACTTACTGCAGCGTCTTGAACGAGACAGAAGATATTGATGAAGATATTGATGAAGATGAAAACATGACACTGATGACGTAGAAACAGTCGGTTTATTGAGGATATTTCCTCTAGCAGCAAATATGTGAACAGCATCAATACAGATCAATCAATCAATCAATCAATCAATCAATCAATCAACCTGAATGATCACTCAGACTCGTCAGTTTCTTTCTTCTATCTTTGACAGCGTAGGGAACTGACATCACTTCCTGTGGGCGGGGCGTTCTCACATGTTCGTAGTGTCCAATCAGGAGCTTTCAGACACTTTAACCGACACATTCAAAAGTTAAAAAAGTATTTTTACTCACAACTGGTGCAGAAAAGTAACTAAGTACATTTACTCAGGTGTACTGAAGTAAAACGGAGGTACTTGTATTTAACTTGAGATATTATGCAACTTTACACACGTCTCAGAGACAGTTAGTGAACTCGCTGCTGTCCACAGGTGAACAGGTGAACTGAGAGCAGATAGCAGGTTGATCGTGATGATCTGACAGACCATGATGCATTGCTGCAGGTTAAAGCAGCCAACAGGATATAAAGGAGTTAAAACATCGATAGTAAAATGACACGTACACGTGAATGCAGCAGGAATATGAACCCACAAACATCAGATACAAAAACACTGACAGCAAACAGATGAATGCATAATGAGTACTTCTACTTTAAGTACATGCTGCTGATAATACTCACATTACTTTTAGTGCAGTAAAGTATTCGAGTACTCCAGACTCTAACTGTGACCTGGAGAGCCTTAAAGGAATCAAACCTGCAACCTCCTCAAAATGACAGGACAGTGAACGTCTCACAGCAGCAACACAGAAACTGCAAAAGGCAACACGTCCCGTTTCCCACCGTCTTTAAAGGCGTCACCTGTACTACACTGAGCAGCACAACCACTAACTGCTGCTCACTATACTCTCTGTAGCAACTAGCTGCTGTTAACAAGTGGACCAACCAGCTGACTATTGGACCGAACCAGAGAGACTGTGGAGACAGACCAGAACTGTTCTGGTGACTGTGACTCAGTTTGAGTCCAGAGAGTGTGACGATGAGTTAACGAGCAGATGAAACTGATCTGAGTTCAGTCAGAGACACAAACTGGAGCTCAGACGGTGGACGGTTGGATTTTTCTGTTTATAATGAAAATATTTCCTTTCTTCACATTTATGAGTTCATGTTGTTGATTATTAGACTCAGTATGAACTGAAGCTGCAGGCTGTCAGACTGTGAGGAGGCTAGCTGTTAGCATGCTAGCTGCAGAGACGTCTGTGACATCATCACTGAGGTCTCTCCTCTCTGCTCCTTTAAACTTGTTTTCTGTCTGGTGATTATTTTGGTCTCTGCTCTGACGTCGTGTCTTCTCAGCTGATCACTGAAGATAAAAAGCAGCTGTAGCAACAATTTTCATCTTTATTTCAGATCTCGTGTTTAAACGTGGAACATGTAACACGGCTCGTCTTTGGCGTAACTTTAGCAACATTCATCACGTTCCTGACTCTCCTAAAGAAGTCTCAAGGCGGTTTATAAAAATAAAATCTTGATCCAGCACAGAGTTACTGGGTCAGAACCAGTCCTCCTGGTAAGGCTTCAACAGTCCGACTACAGAGAAACACCACCTGTTCAGGTGTCAGCAGGTCCGGTCCAACACGTCTGTGGACCGTCCTGATGGTTCAGAGACATGACGGAGTGTTTCTGAGACTGAAGAATCAAGTCTGAAGAACATTCAGAGAAACACTGAGAACTGTGGAAACGTCTTCAGAGGAAGTCGAGACACTTTGAAGACGAGTTTTAATATTTCAGGAATTATGTTCAAATATTTTGACTTTATTCTCAGAAAGTTATATTTCAGTTCTTTTTCTCCAGATTTACGACTTTTGTCTCAAATTCTTTTACTTCATTCTTAAAATCTCAGAGTGACACATCATCCACGGCACCGCGGGTCATCTGTCCATCAGAACCTTCAGTTCTACAGAACCTCCACTGTCCACCTCTGGTAACCACGAGTTTGTGATTTTATAGCATCTGAAGAATAAATACTGAGTCCAGTAGAGGAAGGTTCAGTCCAACTTCATGATGACAGAATCTCATTTATTAAAATCCAGCTGAGCCGTCGTCTCGTCTGCAGACTGAACACGATTCTTCTGCGTTCTTCAGATTTTCACGTTTTCAGCTGAAAAACAATTAAAAAAGTCTCTGAGTTCGAGGACGCAGCTCGGCGTCCTGCAGGCGTCCTGCAGCAGGTCACTGCGCCGCTCTGATAACTAGTCTCTACGTTCAGACACGCAGGTTTGATTCCCGTCTCAGGGTCCATGAGCAAGGCACTGAAGCCGTCGGCTCCGGGGGCGCTTCATCACCAAGACACTTTAATGTGACATCATCTGCGGCAGCCGGCGGTCAGAGTCCTCATCATCTCTGCCGGCGTGCTGCTGAGCAAGGCACTGAGCTTTGGACACACATCAACATTTATTTACATTCAGCAGAGAGAAATCCGACGACTGAGTGCAAACTGGATCACAGTCATCATCATCTTCATCAGGTCCCTCCGCAGCCTCCGGGCCGGGCCGGGCCGGGCCGGGCCGGGCCGGGCCGAGGTTAGAGAGCAGACGAGTCCACTTTCTGAGGGTTGGCGGGTCGAGCGGGAGGAACCGGAGGACGCCTGCAGACAGGAAACAACACGGTTACTCATCAACATTCACATCCATCATCTGAGGGTCCATCGGACCGGCACCAACAGAAACCAGACAGAACACTGAGTCAGTCAACGATCACTTAACCAGCAAATATTCTGCTGATCGAAAATTCTTAAATAATGAATTAATTAAATCATTATTAATATTAATTAAACCATTAATTTCTTTGATTGACAGCCTGTTAGCTGTAGCAGAGTTAGCTTTAAGCTAAGTTAACATCATTTCACTTCCTTTATGTCTGTTTTTTGTCAGTTTGGTTCAGTACTGTGATCAGTTTGTGTGTTTGGGTCGAGGTGGATCAGAACCTTGTGTCCAGCAGCTCCAGCTCTCTGAACAGCCTCCTGTCCTGCAGAGAAGCTGCCGTCTCACCTGATCAGCCTTCTAGTGTTTATGACTAGTGACATCTTTTATTACAGAGAAAGTAAAGTATCGAGAAAAGGAACAAGTATCGATTCAAATGTCAACGGACCCGACCCTCCAGAACCACGCAGGTCCTGACCCTCAAAGACAGCGTCTCTTTGTCACTTCCTGTCCAACATGTCCGCTGCTGTTTCAGTCTCACCTGTTGGGAGCAGCTGCAGGTGCGACGGCTCCATGCGGTGGAGGTTTGGGGTTGGTGGTGTAGGTGGGGTGAGGGGGCACATGGGGGTGGGGCACTGGGGCCAGGAGGCGGGGCTTAACAGGCACCACGGGTTTGGGTGGAACAGGGACCTGAGAAGAGAAACACATGACGTCACACGGCCGTCAGACTGTGTCAGCTGTGAGCTGCTTCTGTTTCTGCTCAGCTGCTTCACGCTGTAACAAGGCTTCAACACAATCTGTCTGAACACAAACATTTATCTACTTACTTCCTCTTCATCACTGGTTGTCAATATGTTTCAGATTAAAAGCCTTTTAGTTCAAAAAGCTTTCATGGTAAACTTTTATTGTGAAACATCTGCAGGAAGTGACAGCGGCTGAAGAAAAGCAACAAACTGAACTGAATCAAAGAATAAAAACGTCGACGTCGTCACAGCGACTGGATCAAAGTGCAGAAAACTTCATCACCATGGATACAGAACCAGAAACCGGGCCGGCTGAGGCTCATTTGTGTTCTTGAACGCCACACGTCTGATTCAGCGTTCATGTCCAACTGATCACCTCTATTGATTGTCTCTGATCAAACCAACACTCATCGATCAATCAGGCAGATTAACACCATCAATCACACGTGCATCACATTCTTTCTACATGCTAAGTACATGCGAGCTACATGCTAACAGCCACCAGTGTGGTGTACCTGTCCAGGTGAGACGGGGTCGGGGGGGAGGGGCTTGTTGGGTGGAGCTGGCCGACTCACCCGCAGCTGGAAGGTTAGTGAGGAGGAAGAGAGAAGACGTTTTACACTGTGATGAGGAGGGAGGAGACAGACGGCAGCATGCTGAGTCCGTCATTCAAAAACATCTTCATCAAAGTCAGATTAAATAAGATCCGTGCAGATATGAAGACAGACTCGTGCACTGACGCTGCGTTCATGTGACAGTTCACTTTCACTCTGGTGTGTTCATGTTCCGTCGTAATGTGAGAGCAACATTTTCTCTCTCAGAGCTTTTAAAAAACACTTCGACTTGTTTTCAGTATTTGGAAATAAATGTCACATCACAGTGAACCCGGCGTCTTCTTGTGTCCAGCGTGTTTCTGCAACACGTCACATCAACATCTGTCACTTTCCAAGTTGTTGCTCCGACTTTACAGGACGTTCACATGAACACACCATGAATCTGTTAGTCAACCAACTCGTCAGAACAGATGTTGACATGACACGTATGACACGTATGACACGTATGACTGGTCAAACTGAACACGTCTGTGGTCTCAGGAACGTAACATGCCAACATTTCATTCTGGCAGTGTATTTTTAATGCATCAGAGGATGAACTCTCGGAGACGAAGTAAACTCATGCAGCTCTCTCAGATTTCAGCACACAGACTGATAACAAACTGTCCTCACAGTGCTAACAGATACTAGCTATCGTGTTAGCGTTGCGTCACCATGCAGCTTTTTACAACCTGTAGAAAATCTGCTCAACTCGTCCTGCAGCCACCGTCACCGTATGAGCTCCATGCTACCGTCACCGTATGAGCTCCATGCTACCGTCACCGTATGAGCTCCATGCTACGTCACCGTATGAGCTCCATGCTACTGTCACCGTATGAGCTCCATGCTACGTCACCGTATGAGCTCCATGCTACCGTCACAGTATGAGCTCCATGCTACAGTCACGGTGAGAGCTCCATGCTACGTCACAGTATGAGCTCCATGCTACCGTCACAGTATGAGCTCCATGCTACTGTCACGGTGAGAGCTCCATGCTACAGTCACGGTGAGAGCTCCATGCTACAGTCACGGTGAGAGCTCCATGCTACAGTCACGGTGAGAGCTCCATGCTACAGTCACGGTGAGAGCTCCATGCTACAGTCACGGTGAGAGCTCCATGCTACTGTCACGGTGAGAGCTCCATGCTACAGTCACGGTGAGAGCTCGCAGGCTCCAAACGAGCCGTTTAACTGTGTCATTAAAATATAAAACCAATCCACTGAAACAGCAATGAACTGATGCTACTGAGCTGAAATGATCCGTGGATTCATTGATTAGTCAACTGACAGGAAGTCAGGCAGCATTTAGAGACGGACTGACGTGTTGATGGCTGGAGTCTGTAGCTGAGCTGGACCAGCAGGTGGCGCTGCAGCTGTGAGCTGAGCTACGTGTGGTGCAGACAAACAGGACACACAGGAACACTACACACTACAGGTGACAGGTGACTGTACCTGGCTGTAGGGGTCGGGGGGCAGGGCCTTGCTGGGGGGGGCTGGTCGCGGTTTAGCAGATTTTTGCTGAAGCAGCAGAAATAAAAGTGAGAGAGCAGCAGGTCAGTGACCGGGTCCAAAGTTCTGTTCTGCTTCTATCCTGATGTTTTGTTTTTCTCTTTGTTCTGAATGAATCTGGTGAACATGAAGCCTCAACGTGTTTCAGTCTCTGTCAAGTTAAAGTTCATGAAGTTCCAGAACCAGAACCTGCTGGTCCGGAGGCTGCAGCACATGAGACCAGATGATGTTCTGATCCGTGAACAGTGTGACGCTACATCTCATGTTTTGTTTTGTTTCATGCTCAAACTGTCAGCAGTCACACTCAGAACCTGCTGAGCCACAAACTGAATCAATCTGAACCTTTTCACACAAACACCATCAATCAACATCATATTCTTACTGACTCGACGGGTCTTCACAGGTCCGATCCACTGAGGTCTGAGTCAGACCAGGTCCAAATGATCCAATCAGGTCTGTGTGGGTCCAAACACCCGACCTCCAGACCGTCATAATGTACCGTGATGTGTTCACTGTCATGATGTAAAGTCTGTGAGGAGCAGTGTTTCTGAGGCTGGCTGTGAAGGACGCTGATCATTGGCTGTAATCTCGTCACATCCAGAACCGACTCGACTGGATGAATTCTGGATTTGGATAAAGTTCGACCTTCACAGACTACAGAACCTGTTTGAGTCCAGATCCAGATCGTTATCATCGTCACTGAGTGTGAAGTGTGACGTTAAAAGGAAATCAGATCCAGATTTTGGTTTAAGATTGTTACAGATTGTTACGATCGGCCGTCATTTGGACCGGTTCTGACTGTCATCATTTAAGATGGATTTATGTGGTTCTGGTTCAGATCAGGTCCACAGATTTGGACCCGTGAAGACCTCGACTTCAGCCAAAAGACTCAAACACAACTGAACAACGGTCAGCACACGAGACGAGACGACACAGAACACAAAGCAGACGATAACTGATCAGATCAAACAGACGGTCGGACCTCCAGGTGAGGTCCGATCAGGTTACCTGTGGTGGGGGTTTTAGGGCGGGGTCAGGGGGGAGTGGCTTAGTGGGAGGAGCAGGTCTGTCATGAACCTGATAGGAGAGAAACAGGAAGCAGAAGCAGAGTGACGGCTGAGACATGCAGAGCAGAGGAGCGTCTACCAGAGGTCAAAGGTCAAACGAGCAGGCGTTAATGTGACAGGAAGAACAAACATCTGCGGCTGTGTCACTTCCTTCTTCCTGTTCTTTCACAATAAAACCATGTTGAAAGATGTTTTCTCAAATGATTCATCAGGTCAGATGAAACTTAAACTTCCTGTTTCAGATGGAACAAAAGCTCCTTCATTTGTAACGATGATATGAGACGTGAATATTAGCTGCCTGCATCCCACATGCATCTGCACTCCCCGAGACAAACAACTCATCAAACGTCCTATCAGGTCTGTTGGAACCTTCCTGGGGGGTGGAGTAAGTGGAGGTGAGGTTGCTGTGGTTACCTCTTTGTGGGGCGGGGTCAGTGGGATGTCAGTGGGAGGGTTCAGGTGGTATCTCAGAGGTCGGACCTGCTCTCCGTTCCTGCCGTCCACTCGCTCCATCACCGGCGTCCTGACAGGAAGTGAAATCCAAAACATCAATCTTCATAAACACACACACACACACACACACACACACACACACACAGCTGGAACAGGAGGTCACAGCTGGAACAGGAGGTCACTGGGTTCGACTGTTAACATCGATGTCAGAACTTTATCTTCCAATTAAAAGCGACCTCTCTGTCAGCTGACCACACATCAGCACGACATCACTGACCTGTAGGCGACTCTAATGAAACTAAATCAACGACACCAACAGACGGACTTAAAGCTGCAGATCTGACTTCAGTATTTGATCCATCAGTCGGTCTGCAGCTCCTGAATCTGGATCAGTGCAGCTTTAAGTTCTGATCAGAGAGCTGAAGGTTCAAACCTTCATTCAAACCTTCAGTTCTCTGGTTCTACAGGGACAGACTACAGACCAGCACCAGCCGGACCCAGCAGGTCTGAGGAGGACCAGCAGTACCTGGAGACGTGGGCGGGGTCAAACTCCAAACCCAACATTTCACAGTAAGTCACACTGCATTGTGGGTAAGAAAACACAGCAGACGAGTTGAGAGAATCAGAGCCACAGTTAGCTTTGATTAGCATCAACAGATCAGAAGTAAGTGAAGTAAAAAAAACAAGTAAAACTTCAGAATTTATTCAGTTTCTTCTTAAAAAGTAGAACTTTTCAAAGGATTTTTTCAAATAACTGATCATAAAAATATAAAAATGAAATTATATTTAGAATTGATGTACCAACTCTAAACACACCAGCTGATATTATTATTTTATAAAGAATGAAATGACTGTTTATAGACGTATTCAGATTCTTCACAGTCGTTCTTTCAACTGAAGACGTGATTATTAATGTTTGTACACCAACATATGGACACTTACACATATGATACACATTATTAATGTTTAGAGACAGTTTATTCATACTGAAGAAGGACTTCAAATAAAACTGAAAGACACACACACACACACACACACACACACACACACACACACACACAGTGTGTTACCGGTTGTGTTGGCGAGCTTTGTGAAACGGGCTGTTGGGTCCCAGACAGAAGAGACTGCGACGGAAACGAGGGAAGCGCAGAGCGAGGAAGAGGAGGACGACGGGCAGGATGAAGAGGAAGATGACGAGCAGAGCCACTCGGACCGGGTCGG
>NC_044203.1:37724150-37825900 GCF_900880675.1 Sparus aurata | reverse complement strand
CTGCTGTGTTTTCTTCCCAAATGCAGTGTGACTTACTTGAAATGTTGGGTTTGGAGTTTGACCCCGCCCACGTCTCCAGGTACTGCTGGTCCTCCTCAGACCTGCTGGGTCCGGTTTGTGCTGGTCTGTAGTCTGTCCCTGTAGAACCAGAGAACTGAAGGTTTGAATGAAGGTTTGAACCTTCAGCTCTCTGATCAGAACTTAAAGCTGCACTGATCCAGATTCAGGAGCTGCAGACCGACTGATGGATCAAATACTGAAGTCAGATCTGCAGCTTTAAGTCCGTCTGTTGGTGTCGTTGATTTAGTTTCATTAGAGTCGCCTACAGGTCAGTGATGTCGTGCTGATGTGTGGTCAGCTGACAGAGAGGTCGCTTTTAATTGGAAGATAAAGTTCTGACATCGATGTTAACAGTCGAACCCAGTGACCTCCTGTTCCAGCTGTGACCTCCTGTTCCAGCTGTGACCTCCTGTTCCAGCTGTGACCTCCTGTTCCAGCTGTGACCTCCTGTTCCAGCTGTGACCTCCTGTTCCAGCTGTGTGTGTGTGTGTGTGTGTGTGTTTATGAAGATTGATGTTTTGGATTTCACTTCCTGTCAGGACGCCGGTGATGGAGCGAGTGGACGGCAGGAACGGAGAGCAGGTCCACCCTCTGAGATACACCTGAACCCTCCCACTGACATCCCACTGACCCCGCCCCACAAAGAGGTAACCACAGCAACCTCACCTCCACTGACTCCACCCCCCAGGAAGGTTCCAACAGACCTGATAGGACGTTTGATGAGTTGTTTCTCTCGGGGAGTGCAGATTCATGTTGGGTGCAGGCAGCTAATATTCACGTCTCATATCATCGTTACAAATGAAGGAGCTTTTGTTCCATCTGAAACAGGAAGTTTAAGTTTCATCTGACCTGATGAATCATTTGAGAAAACATCTTTCAACATGGTTTTATTGTGAAAGAACAGGAAGAAGGAAGTGACACAGCCGCAGATGTTTGTTCTTCCTGTCACATTAACGCCTGCTCGTTTGACCTTTGACCTCTGGTAGACGCTCCTCTGCTCTGCATGTCTCAGCCGTCACTCTGCTTCTGCTTCCTGTTTCTCTCCTATCAGGTTCATGACAGACCTGCTCCTCCCACTAAGCCACTCCCCCTGACCCCGCCCTAAAACCCCCACCACAGGTAACCTGCTCGGACCTCACCTGGAGGTCCGGACCGTCTGTTTGATCTGATCAGTTATCGTCTGCTTTGTGTTCTGTGTCGTCTCGTCTCGTGTGCTGACCGTTGTTCAGTTGTGTTTGAGTCTTTGGCTGAAGTCGAGGTCTTCACGGGTCCAAATCTGTGGACCTGATCTGAACCAGAACCACATAAATCCATCTTAAATGATGACAGTCAGAACCGTCCAAATGACGGCCGGATCGTAACAATCTGTAAACAATCTTAAACCAAAATCTGGATCTGATTTCCTTTTAACGTCACACTTCACACTCAGTGACGATGATAATGATCTGGATCTGGACTCAAACAGGTTCTGGTAGTCTGTTGAAGGTCGAACTTTGTCCAAACCAGAATTCATCCAGTCGAGTCGGTTCTGGATGGTGACGAGATTACAGCCAATGATCAGCGTCCTTCACAGCCAGCCTCAGAAACCACTGCTCCTCACAGACTTTACATCATGACAGTGAACACATCACGGTACATTATGACGGTCTGGAGGGGTCGGGTGTTTGGACCCACACAGACCTGATTGGATCATTTGGACCTGGTTCTGACTCAGACCCTCAGTGGATCGGACCTGTGAAGACCCGTCGAGTCAGTAAGAATATGATGTTGATTGATGGTGTTTGTGTGAAAAGGTTCAGATTGATTCAGTTTGTGGCTCAGCAGGTTCTGAGTGTGACTGCTGACAGTTTGAGCATGAGAACAAAACAAACATGAGATGTAGCGTCACACTGTTCACGGATCAGAACATCATCTGGTCTCATGTGCTGCAGCCTCCGGACCAGCAGGTTCTGGTTCTGGAACTTCATGAACTTTAACTTGACAGAGACTGAAACACGTTGAGGCTTCATGTTCACCAGATTCATTCAGAACAAAGAGAAAAACAAACATCAGGATAGAAGCAGAACAGAACTTTGGACCCGGTCACTGACCTGCTGCTCTCTCACTTTTATTTCTGCTGCTTCAGCAAAAATCTGCTAACCGCGACCAGCCCCCCCCAGCAAGGCCCTGCCCCCCGACCCCTACAGCCAGGTACAGTCACCTGTCACCTGTAGTGTGTAGTGTTCCTGTGTGTCCTGTTTGTCTGCACCACACGTAGCTCAGCTCACAGCTGCAGCGCCACCTGCTGGTCCAGCTCAGCTACAGACTCCAGCCATCAACACGTCAGTCCGTCTCTAAATGCTGCCTGACTTCCTGTCAGTTGACTAATCAATGAATCCACGGATCATTTCAGCTCAGTAGCATCAGTTCATTGCTGTTTCAGTGGATTGGTTTTATATTTTAATGACACAGTTAAACGGCTCGTTTGGAGCCTGCGAGCTCTCACCGTGACTGTAGCATGGAGCTCTCACCGTGACAGTAGCATGGAGCTCTCACCGTGACAGTAGCATGGAGCTCATATGGTGACGTTAGCATGGAGCTCTCACCGTGACTGTAGCATGGAGCTCTCACCGTGACAGTAGCATGGAGCTCATATGGTGACGTTAGCATGGAGCTCTCACCGTGACAGTAGCATGGAGCTCATATGGTGAAGGTAGCATGGAGCTCTCACTGTGACTGTAGCATGGAGCTCATACTGTGACTGTAGCATGGAGCTCATACGGTGAAGGTAGCATGGAGCTCTCACTGTGACTGTAGCATGGAGCTCTCACCGTGACAGTAGCATGGAGCTCTCACCGTGACAGTAGCATGGAGCTCATACGGTGACGGTGGCTGCAGGACGAGTTGAGCAGATTTTCTACAGGTTGTAAAAAGCTGCATGGTGACGCAACGCTAACACGATAGCTAGTATCTGTTAGCACTGTGAGGACAGTTTGTTATCAGTCTGTGTGCTGAAATCTGAGAGAGCTGCATGAGTTTACTTCGTCTCCGAGAGTTCATCCTCTGATGCATTAAAAATACACTGCCAGAATGAAATGTTGGCATGTTACGTTCCTGAGACCACAGACGTGTTCAGTTTGACCAGTCATACGTGTCATACGTGTCATGTCAACATCTGTTCTGACGAGTTGGTTGACTAACAGATTCATGGTGTGTTCATGTGAACGTCCTGTAAAGTCGGAGCAACAACTTGGAAAGTGACAGATGTTGTTGTGACGTGAGGCAGAAACACGCTGGACACAAGAAGACGCCAGTTTCACTGTGATGTGACATTTATTTCCAAATACTGAAAACAAGTCGAAGTGTTTTTTAAAAGCTCTGAGAGAGAAAATGTTGCTCTCACATTACGACGGAACATGAACACACCAGAGTGAAAGTGAACCGTCACATGAACGCAGCGTCACTGCACGAGTCTGTCTTCATATCTGCACGGATCTTATTTAATCTGACTTTGATGAAGATGTTTTTGAATGACGGACTCAGCATGCTGCCGTCTGTCTCCTCCCTCCTCATCACAGTGTAAAACGTCTTCTCTCTTCCTCCTCACTAACCTTCCAGCTGCGGGTGAGTCGGCCAGCTCCACCCAACAAGCCCCTCCCCCCCCGACCCCGTCTCACCTGGACAGGTACACCACACTGGTGGCTGTTAGCATGTAGCTCGCATGTACTTAGCATGTAGAAAGAATGTGATGCACGTGTGATTGATGGTGTTAATCTGCCTGATTGATCGATGAGTGTTGGTTTGATCAGAGACAATCAATAGAGGTGATCAGTTGGACATGAACGCTGAATCAGACGTGTGGCGTTCAAGAACACAAATGAGCCTCAGCCGGCCCGGTTTCTGGTTCTGTATCCATGGTGATGAAGTTTTCTGCACTTTGATCCAGTCGCTGTGACGACGTCGACGTTTTTATTCTTTGATTCAGTTCAGTTTGTTGCTTTTCTTCAGCCGCTGTCACTTCCTGCAGATGTTTCACAATAAAAGTTTACCATGAAAGCTTTTTGAACTAAAAGGCTTTAATCTGAAACATATTGACAACCAGTGATGAAGAGGAAGTAAGTAGATAAATGTTTGTGTTCAGACAGATTGTGTTGAAGCCTTGTTACAGCGTGAAGCAGCTGAGCAGAAACAGAAGCAGCTCACAGCTGACACAGTCTGACGGCCGTGTGACGTCATGTGTTTCTCTTCTCAGGTCCCTGTTCCACCCAAACCCGTGGTGCCTGTTAAGCCCCGCCTCCTGGCCCCGGTGCCCCCCCCCCCTGTGCCCCCCTCACCCCACCTACACCACCAACCCCAAACCTCCACCGCATGGAGCCGTCGCACCTGCAGCTGCTCCCAACAGGTGAGACTGAAACAGCAGCGGACATGTTGGACAGGAAGTGACAAAGAGACGCTGTCTTTGAGGGTCAGGACCTGCGTGGTTCTGGAGGGTCGGGTCCGTTGACATTTGAATCGATACTGGTTCCTTTTCTCGATACTTTACTTTCTCTGTAATAACAGATGTCACTAGTCATAAACACTAGAAGGCTGATCAGGTGAGACGGCAGCTTCTCTGCAGGACAGGAGGCTGTTCAGAGAGCTGGAGCTGCTGGACACAAGGTTCTGATCCACCTCGACCCAAACACACAAACTGATCACAGTACTGAACCAAACTGACAAAAAACAGACATAAGGGAGTGAAATGATGTTAACTTAGCTTAAAGCTAACTCTGCTACAGCTACAGGCTGTCAATCAAGAAATTAATGGTTTTAATTAATATTAATAATGATTTAATTAATTCATTATTTAAGAATTTTCGATCAGCAGAATATTTGCTGGTTAAGTGATCGTTGACTGACTCAGTGTTCTGTCTGGTTTCTGTTGGTGCCGGTCCGATGGACCCTCAGATGATGGATGTGAATGTTGATGAGTAACCGTGTTGTTTCCTGTCCGCAGGCGTCCTCCGGTTCCTCCCGCTCGACCCGCCAACCCTCAGAAAGTGGACTCGTCTGCTCTCTAACCTCGGCCCGGCCCGGCCCGGCCCGGAGGCTGCGGAGGGACCTGATGAAGATGATGATGACTGTGATCCAGTTTGCACTCAGTTGTCGGATTTCTCTCTGCTGAATGTAAATAAATGTTGATGTGTGTCCAAAGCTCAGTGCCTTGCTCAGCAGCACGCCGGCAGAGATGATGAGGACTCTGACCGCCGGCTGCCGCAGATGATGTCACATTAAAGTGTCTTGGTGATGAAGCGCCCCCGGAGCCGACGGCTTCAGTGCCTTGCTCATGGACCCTGAGACGGGAATCAAACCTGCATGTCTGAACATAGAGACTAGTTATCAGAGCGGCGCAGTGACCTGCTGCAGGACGCCTGCAGGACGCCGAGCTGCGTCCTCGAACTCAGAGACTTTTTTAATTGTTTTTCAGCTGAAAACGTGAAAATCTGAAGAACGCAGAAGAATCGTGTTCAGTCTGCAGACGAGACGACGGCTCAGCTGGATTTTAATAAATGAGATTCTGTCATCATGAAGTTGGACTGAACCTTCTTCTACTGGACTCAGTATTTATTCTTCAGATGCTATAAAATCACAAACTCGTGGTTACCAGAGGTGGACAGTGGAGGTTCTGTAGAACTGAAGGTTCTGATGGACAGATGACCCGCGGTGCCGTGGACGATGTGTCACTCTGAGATTTTAAGAATGAAGTAAAAGAATTTGAGACAAAAGTCGTAAATCTGGAGAAAAAGAACTGAAATATAACTTTCTGAGAATAAAGTCAAATATTTGAACATAATTCCTGAAATATTAAAACTCGTCTTCAAAGTGTCTCGACTTCTCTGAAGACGTTTCCACAGTTCTCAGTGTTTCTCTGAATGTTCTTCAGACTTGATTCTTCAGTCTCAGAAACACTCCGTCATGTCTCTGAACCATCAGGACGGTCCACAGACGTGTTGGACCGGACCTGCTGACACCTGAACAGGTGGTGTTTCTCTGTAGTCGGACTGTTGAAGCCTTACCAGGAGGACTGGTTCTGACCCAGTAACTCTGTGCTGGATCAAGATTTTATTTTTATAAACCGCCTTGAGACTTCTTTAGGAGAGTCAGGAACGTGATGAATGTTGCTAAAGTTACGCCAAAGACGAGCCGTGTTACATGTTCCACGTTTAAACACGAGATCTGAAATAAAGATGAAAATTGTTGCTACAGCTGCTTTTTATCTTCAGTGATCAGCTGAGAAGACACGACGTCAGAGCAGAGACCAAAATAATCAGGAACAGAAAACAAGTTTAAAGGAGCAGAGAGGAGAGACCTCAGTGATGATGTCACAGACGTCTCTGCAGCTAGCATGCTAACAGCTAGCCTCCTCACAGTCTGACAGCCTGCAGCTTCTGTTCATACTGAGTCTAATAATCAACAACATGAACTCATAAATGTGAAGAAAGGAAATATTTTCATTATAAACAGAAAAATCCAACCGTCCACCGTCTGAACTCCAAGTTTGTGTCTCTGACTGAACTCAGACCAGTTTCATCTGCTCGTTAACTCATCGTCACACTCACTTCACTCAAACTGAGTCACAGTCACCAGAACAGTTCTGGTGTGTCTCCACAGTCTCTCTGGTTCGGTCCTATAGTCAGCTGGTTGGTCCACTTGCTAACAGCAGCTAGTTGCTACAGAGAGTATAGTGAGCAGCAGTTAGTGGTTGTGCTGCTCAGTGTAGTACAGGTGACGCCTTTAAAGACGGTGGGAACGGGACGTGTTGCCTTTTGCAGTTTCTGTGTTGCTGCTGTGAGACGTTCACTGTCCTGTCATTTTGAGGAGGTTGCAGGTCTGATTCCTTTAAGGCTCTCCAGGTCACAGTTAGAGTCTGGAGTACTCGAATACTTTACTGCACTAAAAGTAATGTGAGTATTATCAGCAGCATGTACTTAAAGTAGAAGTACTCATTATGCATTCATCTGTTTGCTGTCAGTGTTTTTGTATCTGATGTTTGTGGGTTCATATTCCTGCTGCATTCACGTGTACGTGTCATTTTACTATCGATGTTTTAACTCCTTTATATCCTGTTGGCTGGTTTAACCTGCAGCAATGCATCATGGTCTGTCAGATCATCACGATCAACCTGCTATCTGCTCTCAGTTTCACCTGTTCACCTGTGGACAGCAGCGAGTTTCACTAACTGTCTCTGAGACGTGTGTAAAGTTGCATAATATCTCAAGTTAAATACAAGTACCTCCGTTTTACTTCAGTACACCTGAGTAAATGTACTTAGTTACTTTTCTGCACCAGTTGTGAGTAAAAATACTTTTTTAACTTTTGAATGTGTCGATTAAAGTGTCTGTAAGCTCCTGATTGGACACTACGAACATGTGAGAACGCCCCGCCCACAGGAAGTGATGTCAGTTCCCTACGCTGTCAAAGATAGAAGAAAGAAACTGACGAGTCTGAGTGATCATTCAGGTTGATTGATTGATTGATTGATTGATTGATTGATTGATCTGTATTGATGCTGTTCACATATTTGCTGCTAGAGGAAATATCCTCAATAAACCGACTGTTTCTACGTCATCAGTGTCATGTTTTCATCTTCATCAATATCTTCATCAATATCTTCATCAATATCTTCTGTCTCGTTCAAGACGCTGCAGTAAGTCGGCGGGAGTTAGCTGACAGTCCTCGTACACTTCCTGCCTCAGTGCTCAGGTGTGTGTGGTGCTCAGGTGTGTGTGGTGCTCAGGTGTGTGTGGTGTTCAGGTGTGTCTGGTGCTCAGGTGTGTGTGGTGCTCAGGTGTGTCTGGTGCTCAGGTGTGTGTGGTGCTCAGGTGTGTCTGGTGCTCAGGTGTGTCTGGTGCTCAGGTGTGTGTGGTGCTCAGGTGTGTCTGGTGCTCAGGTGTGTCTGGTGCTCAGGTGTGTGTGGTGCTCAGGTGTGTGTGGTGCTCAGGTGTGTGTGGTGCTCAGGTGTGTGTGGTGTTCAGGTGTGTCTGGTGCTCAGGTGTGTCTGGTGTTCAGGTGTGTCTGGTGCTCAGGTGTGTCTGGTGCTCAGGTGTGTCTGGTGCTCAGGTGTGTCGGTGCTCAGGTGTGTCTGGTGCTCAGGTGTGTCTGGTGCTCAGGTGTGTCTGGTGTTCAGGTGTGTCTGGTGTTCAGGTGTGTGTGGTGCTCAGGTGTGTGTGGTGCTCAGGTGTGTCGGTGCTCAGGTGTGTGTCTGGTGCTCAGGTGTGTCTGGTGTTCAGGTGTGTGTGGTGTTCAGGTGTGTGTGGTGCTCAGGTGTGTGTGGTGTTCAGGTGTGTGTGGTGCTCAGGTGTGTCTGGTGTTCAGGTGTGTCTGGTGCTCAGGTGTGTGTGGTGTTCAGGTGTGTCTGGTGCTCAGGTGTGTGTGGTGCTCAGGTGTGTCTGGTGCTCAGGTGTGTGTGGTGTTCAGGTGTGTCTGGTGCTCAGGTGTGTGTGGTGCTCAGGTGTGTCTGGTGCTCAGGTGTGTGTGGTGTTCAGGTGTGTCTGGTGCTCAGGTGTGTGTGGTGCTCAGGTGTGTCTGGTGTTGGGCTGCAGCTCCTCTTCTGGCCTCATGAAGCTCCTCCTGCTCTTTACTGACTTCCTGTTCTGAATAAAGTGTACGGCTGCTGACCTTTGTCCCAGTTACACTTCCTCTCTCCACCTCTTCTTCGCTCTGTGCTCAGATATCTGAGGTTTATTTGTCTCCAGCTGGTCAAACGTTTTTGAGCCCTCTGGAATCATCCCGCCCCACCTTCTGCACCTGTCCAACAGGTGTCCTCCTCCTCCTCACCTGAGCGTCCTCGTCTCAGCCTCACACTTAAACAGAAGTATGTTGCAGTCATCACATTCTTGTTGTGAGAGGACACTTCACCTGTCTGTCTATCACACGAGGACTGGACCTGCACACGGCTGCTGTCGGGCCTGTCGGTCTGTTTCCTCTCAGTCTGATCTTCATCATGAGATGAAGACGGAGCAGCTGAGGGTTTTAACTCGACTTCCTCCTCGTGTCAGCGTTCAGCTCAGTGGTTTGTTTGTGTGCCAGAGAGTGAAACATGAGAGCGGAGAGCGACAGGAAGTGAGACGCGAAGAAGTGGATCAGAGCGACACACGAAACAAACTTTAAAACTCGTCTCCTCCAACGACTTCCTGCAGGCCTCATGTCTCTGGGTGACGACTGGCTGATCGGCAGTGACGATGATGTTCAGAGATGCTTTCAGCCCTCCTGCCCCTCCTCCTCTTCCTCCTCCTCCCCCTCCCCTCCCCTCCCCGCTGACCTCAGACCAGTAAAGAGGAAGCGGTTAATCTTCGTCCTCAGTGTTTCTTCACATTCTTTCAGCGCTGACAGTCGGAGGAAACACATCTCAGTCTTCATCCTCCATCATGTCTCCGTCCGTCCTCCTCGTCCTCCTCCTCGGCCTGCGGAGCTCCGCCGGCTCGCTGCCTCCTCCACGGACCTCCTTCCTCCTCAGTGAGTTCACTAAACGTTTCTGATTGATTATTAATCAATGGTCATATTGATTTACTGATCTGTGCTTTGATGAACTGTTCAGTTATTATCTTACCTTGTTCATCGTGTCATTCATCAGGTTGAATTAAACTTTTTACATTTTTATATTTTTGGGAGGCTGAAACTGATGATTTGATTATTGATCATCGTTGTTTCAATAAAATGTCAGTGTGATGGTAGAAATCCAAAGTTGTTCAGTGAACATTCAGTCAGATGATGTGAAGATCTTTGATAACGTTCAGATCAATGTGAGATTGTTGTGACAGAAACGAGCTGAGAAAGGAAACTTGACTCAGAGTCAGAGCGTTCCCTCGTCTCAGCGTCTGCAGCTGCTCAGAGACATTCTGATTCTGTTCTCTGTAAATAACAAACAGAACAGTTTGAACAAAGTCGTCACAGCTCATCAGATCCTCTCCTCCCTCCACGTGGCTGAGAGTCAACATGTGGTCGAGCTCAGTGAAGACTTCATGTTGATGAAGGTGTAAATCTGCTCTGAGATCAGGTTGTGATGTGTTCTCTGAGGATGTCGACTGCTATTTATCAAAGACACTTTAAGTCTGTAAATGCTGTGATAGAAGTGCAACGATACGAACGTACAAGTGGATACTTTAATTTCTTTCTTTTGTTGGGGGGAGTGGTGCTCTGTGGTGGAGGTGGAGTCTGAACAGAGAGTCTGGAGTCTCCTGCTGCAGACAGAGAGAGACTCTGCTGTCCTGATGTTGGTCAGGACTTCGTTCCTCCACTGAGGCTCCAGAACACAGAAGAGTCTCGACTTCTCTGAGCAGCTTTGTTTGCTCTCAGTGATGGCGGTACCAGCCGGCCCGCTGATGTAGAACAGTGCAGTGTTCTCTCTGGGCCGTGTGGGCTGAACAGGGTTTGGAGGTAGACGGTGCAGTTCTGTTGACAGTCTTGAAGACCAGAACCATCGTCTGGAATCAGATGTGGGTCGTAACAGGAAGTCAGTGGAGGTGACGGAGGAGGCGGGTCACATGGGAGAGTTTGGGTAGATTGTAAACGAGGCGCTGCAGCGTTCTGGATACACTGCAGTGGTCTCAGAGGCTGAGAGTCCAGACAAGAGGGAGTTACTGTAGTCCAGGAGGGAGAGGACCAGAGGTTGGACCAGGAGTTCTGTTGTGTCCTTTGAGGAAAGTCTGGATCCTGCAGATGTTGTAGAGGGTAAATCTGCAGGATCGGACCACAGCAGTGATGTTGGGGGGGCAGGACAGTCCATCATCGAGGATTACGCCCAGGTTCCTCCCCGCTGATGAAGGTGATACCGTGACGTCCTGGACAGTGACTGACAGGTCCATGTGAGGGCAGTCTGTCCCGGGATGAAGAGGAGTTCAGGTTTACTCAGGTTGAGTTTGAGGTGATGAGCAGCTGTCCAAGCTGAGATGATGCAGACATTCAGAGATGATGCAGACATTCAGAGATGATGCAGACATTCAGAGATGATGCAGACATTCAGAGATGATGCAGACATTCAGAGATGATGCAGACATTCAGACATGATGCAGACATTCAGACATGATGCAGACATTCAGACATGATGCAGACATTCAGACATGATGCAGACATTCAGAGATGATGCAGACATTCAGACATGATGCAGACATTCAGACATGATGCAGACATTCAGAGATGATGCAGACATTCAGAGATGATGCAGACATTCAGAGACGATGCAGACATTCAGAGACGATGCAGACATTCAGAGATGATGCAGACATTCAGACATGATGCAGACATTCAGAGATGATGCAGACATTCAGACATGATGCAGACATTCAGACATGATGCAGACATTCAGAGATGATGCAGACATTCAGACATGATGCAGACATTCAGACATGATGCAGACATTCAGAGATGATGCAGACATTCAGAGATGATGCAGACATTCAGACATGATGCAGACATTCAGAGATGAGCGTCACAACGTGGCTGTTGGAGGAGGACGAGGGGAAAGAGAGGAACAGTTGGTGTCGTCAGCAGAACAGCGGTCGCTGTTCAGGCCGTCGGCTGCACGCTGAAGTGTCTCTGAGCGAGATACTGAACGCCACACTGCTGCTGATGAGACTGTAAAGCACTCTGAGTGCATCTACTCTGGCAGCGTTACTGATGGATGACTGGTGATTGGTACTTCCATAAAACAGGAACCCAACATCATTTCTGATATGTAATGGTCAGTGACGTGGATGTAATGAGTCAGTGTGATCAGAAGAAGCAGAACACGATGTCACTTCACTGTGATCACAATCAGAATCATAAACAGGGAAATATATTGTGCCACAGCAGCCAAAGGACAGAATATTACAAAAACAGTAACACAAGTAAAAAATAAACAACACAACTAAAAAGGTAAGAAATACAATAAACTCATATAAACATAAAACACATGATGCCACATGTGTGGCAGAGAATGAGCAGACACACCGAGGAAAACACATCTACATAACACAGTATATATATATATATATATATATATATATATATATATATATATATATACACTGTGTATATGTCTTGTACATGTGTTTTCCTCATGTGTATATATATATATATATATATATATATATATATATATATATACACTGTGTATATGTCTTGTACATGTGTTTTCCTCATGTGTATATATATATATATATATATATATATATTACACATTATATATCCTTGTACATTTTTATATTTGATGATATTTAGCAGATGGTGGGTGACTGTTCTCTCTCTGTGTTGAGTTTGTGAGTCGTGTTGCGAGACAGTTTGTGACAGAAACAGGAAGTGATGTAACTGCGATTGAACAGACTGATTCTGTCACACTTCACTGGAAGTCTCTCACATGTTCTGGTTCTGGTTCACATCATGGACCAGGTGTTCTCTGCACCTCAGGACCAGAACTGAGTGCGTACTCCATGATGGTTCTGCACCCTGATGAAAACTAACTGATCAGATAAATATCAGATCAGTTAAAGCTCAGATCAGACGTCTCCTCTGACACGCCCAGCGTTTACCGTCAGACGCTGTTTACTGATGCCACTCACTTCCTGTCTGTGCAGAGAGGGTGTGTGTGTGTGTGTGTGTGTGTGTGTGTGTGTGTGTGTGTGTGTGTGCGTGTGTATGTGTGTGTGTGTGATCTTTACACGTCTGAATGTTGCTGTGACACAAACACTCTAAATATGAACATAATTAACACTTGAAGTTAGAATCAGTAACGTTACATCAGACGAGCTTCATCATCGCTCCGTGTGTGTTTTGTTGTCCAGAAGTTTCACTCTGCAGATGTGAGACAGTCTTGAACAGTGCTCAGTGGCTGCACAGCTGACAGTCGACCCATCAACATGTAATCTGAACATAATATTATGATTAATTGAAGGTATTGGTGCTTGTGCAGACTGCCGACATGTTATCGTGGAGACTTGGCAGGTAAACTGTGAGCAGCAGAGACGTGACGTCAGGTGGACGTTCAAGACAAGCTCTTTAGTCTGAAAATGATTGAATTCTGTCCCGACCCGTCTGTCTCAGGCTGGTTCTGGAGCTCAGTACTGTGTGAAGTGTTGTCCTGTGTGCCACTCAGGGACAGTCAGCGTCACCATGGTAACAGACGACCAGTCATGGCTCGGGCTGGTAACGAGAAGTGACTCTTCCTCAGCGTTAACCACACAAACTCACTCTGGTTCTGGTAGTTGTGTTATGACTGATACTCATTACACTGTCGTCCGAGGCTAAATGTTTCTGGTCTCTGTTCGCTGTTAGATCACAGCGGTGCAGAGAGTCCACAACAAATTCCCCCTGTGATGTCATCACTCATTTGCATATCGGTGACGTCGTTGCAGGTTGATTTTCATGAAGCTTCGGGTCGGGTCAGACACACTGAGGGACTGTTCTTGTTGTAAGAGCTTGAAATGTAAAAGGTCCAACAGAAGCTCCTCTCTACCACAGCGTTCAGTCCACCGCCCCTGAACGCCTCGTCAGTAGTCCCGCCTTTAATTCTGCAACCTTATGACATCACACTATGTCACCATGTCACACACTTGCAGTGATTTATGCCCAGTGGTGAGTCCGGCACGTCAGAATGAATTTAGCACAGCTGCTCTGTAGCTGTTAGCGGTGCCGGCTCAGGCATGTGTGAGCGGACCAATCAGAGCAGGCTGGGTGTTCAGGAGGCGGGGCTTCATAAAGACAGGAGCGTTAGAGGATGTAAACACGTTCACTTAATAACTCAAAATACAGTTATGAGCATGATGTCGTCTTTGGCCAAATAATCACAAACTCACCATTTTGTTTATTTGATACCAAAACATTAAAAAGAAAGAGATGAAATGAACTCCAAGAGAATAAACAACATTATATTATATCTGAACATGTTTCTGTCTCTGATGGTCCCACAGGAAGTGTTTCCTGACCTCCTTTCAGTATAAAACACCTCCTTCAGTATGTTGATCTATTGTGGATGGATTTGACCTGATTTGTCACTTCAGACAAAGCAAGTCGATGATCATTATGGAACAAAGACGCGAGCGAGTCTTCAGCCCTTCACACGAAATGTTCTTATTTTAAACTCTTCTTCGTGACACTGTTGTTCAGCTCGTGTGGTTCAGACTCGCTGATACAGAACGAGTTTCTCTGTAGCTCGACCACATCCTCTCCAAACCTGAACCCACATGGCCTCAGAAACAGGAAGTGGTGCTGACTCCGAGCCGGTCAGCTGACTGCTGAGACAGAAGATGTTCTGTTGCTGTTATTTATCGCTCCGAGCTCTCACCTCTGTGTCTCAATCTGGTTTACACCTCGCTGTTTAATTATAGTGAGGTCTTTGTTTGGTGATGAGCCGGTCAGAGTGTGAAACCCACAAGACATTAACAGCGAGCTATTCCCACACATGCTGAGAACAGGTGCATGATGGGAAGGCTGAGGCCTCTGACTAACTGACACTCAGTCTGTTATCGTTCACGACTGAATGATGTTTATTTAGACACTGATTTGTTTTATTAAATCCTTTGATTCAGCTGGGAGCCAGAACTCCTGACTGACTGTTAAAGTGCTCTGAGTCAAACCTTCCAGGCAGGAGTTCCCCGAGCCCCTGGGGGCGGGACTGGACTGGACTGGACTGGACTAGACTGGACTGGACTGGACTTCTTCTATCAGGCCTCACTGTATACAACAATATCATCAGATATGCAGATGATACTCAGATTTACCACCAAGAGATCACAGTCTCACTCATTATCTCTGTAACTGCATCAAATAAACAATAATAAACACAATCCTAGATTTTGGGCTGTACAAATAAAATTGATTTGATCAAAGATCTCTGTGAAGTTCAGTTCTGTTCTCACATCATCATAAATGTTTCCAACAAAGTTCCAGCAGAGAAATCCTCCAGAGTCCTCGAGGAGACGCTGAGTTTCATCTGTCGTCTGTCTGTAACTTCAGCAGAGTCAGAGAGGAAAGAAGTCTGAGAACCCAACAGAACCAGAAGACACTTTAGAACATTAGAGAGTTGATGTGAAGCTCTGAGTGAAGTCAGCACTCAGCAGAGACTCTGGTTCTGGTTCTGGTTCTCTGTCTCCTCTCTGTAACATTATGTTCATGAAGTAAAGTCCAGTTCCCCTCCAGCTCCAGGCAGCAGTCAGCAGAACAGAACCTGGAGGTCCGCTCTGGATCACTGCTGCAGTCAGGCTGATCAACAGGAGTGAAGAGAAATCACCTTTTTAACCCCACAAGTATCAAAGTCATCTCTGAGCTCTGAGTCATTGAACGGCTCTGGATCAGAACCAGAACCCGATGAGACTCCAGGTGTTTATTCCTCCAGCAGGTCTGGGTCTATGTTAAACTCTTTATCTACCTCTCTGTTGTGTTTGGGTCCAGACTCTACAGACCGGCCTCTGGTCCTCTTCAGCCTTCCCGACGTCCACAACACCACCACGCTGCTGCTGAGCGACGATGGATCCACCCTGTACGTAGGAGCACAGGACGCCCTCCTCTCATTGGACGTCAGTCAGAGTGATGTCATCAGCCTGAAGAAGAAGGTGAGTGAGAGACGGTTTATTCACTCCAGGATTATTTGATTTATAGATACTGTTCATTTGTTCACTCCATTTTATTAATCACTGTGTTGTCTCCATCCTCCCCCTCTCTCTCTCTCTCTGTCTTCTGTCCAGGTGGAGTGGAGTCCGTCTGAGAGAGAAATCACAGAATGTGCAAGTAAAGGGAAGAACCCGACGGTAATCACATGACTCCGCCCTCGTTGATTTATTAAACGATGTTCAGCTCAGTGGTTGTGTGTCTGTAGTGTCTGCAGTGCGTCTGCTGTGTGTCTGCTGTGTGTCTGTAGTGTCTGCAGTGCATCTGCAGTGCGTCTGCTGTGTGTCTGTAGTGTGTCTGCTGTGTGTCTGTAGTGTCTGTAGTGTCTGCAGTGCATCTGCAGTGTGTCTGCTGTGTGTCTGCAGTGCATCTGCAGTGTCTGCAGTGTGTCTGCAGTGTGTCTGTAGTGTCTGCAGTGTGTCTGTAGTGTCTGCAGTGTGTCTGTAGTGTCTGCAGTGCGTCTGCAGTGTGTCTGTAGTGTCTGCAGTGCGTCTGCTGTGCGTCTGCAGTGTGTCTGCAGTGCATCTGCAGTGTGTCTGCAGTGTGTCTGTAGTGTCTGCAGTGCATCTGCAGTGTGTCTGTAGTGTCTGCAGTGCGTCTGCAGTGTGTCTGTAGCGTCTGCAGTGCATCTGCAGTGTGTCTGCAGTGTGTCTGTAGTGTCTGCAGTGTGTCTGCAGTGTGTCTGTAGTGTCTGCAGTGCATCTGCAGTGTGTCTGCAGTGTGTCTGTAGTGTCTGCAGTGCGTCTGCAGTGTGTCTGTAGTGTCTGCAGTGCATCTGCAGTGTGTCTGCAGTGTGTCTGCAGTGTGTCTGTAGTGTCTGCAGTGCATCTGCAGTGTGTCTGCAGTGTGTCTGTAGTGTCTGCAGTGTGTCTGCTGTGCGTCTGCAGTGTGTCTGTAGTGTCTGCAGTGCATCTGCAGTGTGTCTGCAGTGTGTCTGTAGTGTCTGCAGTGCATCTGCAGTGTGTCTGCAGTGTGTCTGTAGTGTCTGCAGTGCATCTGCAGTGTGTCTGCAGTGTGTCTGCAGTGTCTGCAGTGCATCTGCAGTGTGTCTGCAGTGTGTCTGTAGTGTCTGCAGTGCATCTGCAGTGTGTCTGCAGTGTGTCTGTAGTGTCTGCAGTGCGTCTGCAGTGTGTCTGTAGTGTCTGCAGTGCATCTGCAGTGTGTCTGCAGTGTGTCTGTAGTGTCTGCAGTGCATCTGCAGTGTGTCTGCAGTGTGTCTGTAGTGTCTGCAGTGCATCTGCAGTGTGTCTGCAGTGTGTCTGTAGTGTCTGCAGTGCGTCTGCTGTGTGTCTGCAGTGTGTCTGTAGTGTCTGCAGTGCGTCTGCAGTGTGTCTGCAGTGTGTCTGTAGTGTCTGCAGTGCGTCTGCAGTGTGTCTGTAGTGTCTGCAGTGCGTCTGCTGTGTGTCTGCAGTGCGTCTGCTGTGCGTCTGCAGTGCGTCTGCTGTGCGTCTGCAGTGTGTCTGTAGTGTCTGCAGTGCGTCTGCAGTGTGTCTGTAGTGTCTGCAGTGCGTCTGCTGTGCGTCTGCAGTGTCTGCAGTGTGTGTCTGCAGTGTCTGCAGTGCGTCTGCAGTGTGTCTGTAGTGTCTGCAGTGTGTCTGTAGTGCGTCTGCTGTGCGTCTGCAGTGCGTCTGCTGTTTGTCTGCAGTGTGTGTCTGCAGTGTGTGTCTGCTGTGCGTCTGCTGTGCGTCTGTTGTGCGTCTGCAGTGTCTGCAGTGCGTCTGCTGTGCGTCTGTTGTGCGTCTGCTGTGCGTCTGTTGTGCGTCTGCAGTGTCTGCAGTGCGTCTGCTGTGCGTCTGCAGTGTGTCTGTAGTGTCTGCAGTGCGTCTGCTGTGCGTCTGCAGTGTCTGCAGTGTGTGTCTGCAGTGTCTGCAGTGCGTCTGCTGTGCGTCTGCAGTGTGTCTGTAGTGTCTGCAGTGCGTCTGCTGTGCGTCTGCAGTGTCTGCAGTGTGTGTCTGCAGTGTCTGCAGTGCGTCTGCAGTGTGTCTGTAGTGTCTGCAGTGTGTCTGTAGTGCGTCTGCTGTGCGTCTGCAGTGCGTCTGCTGTTTGTCTGCAGTGTGTGTCTGCAGTGTGTGTCTGCTGTGCGTCTACTGTGCGTCTGTTGTGCGTCTGCAGTGTCTGCAGTGCGTCTGCTGTGCGTCTGTTGTGCGTCTGCTGTGCGTCTGTTGTGCGTCTGCAGTGTCTGCAGTGCGTCTGCTGTGCGTCTGCAGTGTCTGCAGTGTCTGCAGTGCGTCTGCTGTGCGTCTGCAGTGTGTCTGTAGTGTGTCTGTAGTGTCTGCAGTGCGTCTGCTGTGTGTCTGCAGTGTGTCTGTAGTGTCTGCAGTGCGTCTGCAGTGTGTCTGCAGTGTGTCTGTAGTGTCTGCAGTGCGTCTGCAGTGTGTCTGTAGTGTCTGCAGTGCGTCTGCTGTGTGTCTGCAGTGCGTCTGCTGTGCGTCTGCAGTGCGTCTGCTGTGCGTTCTGCAGTGTGTCTGTAGTGTCTGCAGTGCGTCTGCAGTGTGTCTGTAGTGTCTGCAGTGCGTCTGCTGTGCGTCTGCAGTGTCTGCAGTGTGTGTCTGCAGTGTCTGCAGTGCGTCTGCAGTGTGTCTGTAGTGTCTGCAGTGTGTCTGTAGTGCGTCTGCTGTGCGTCTGCAGTGCGTCTGCTGTTTATCTGCAGTGTGTGTCTGCAGTGTGTGTCTGCTGTGCGTCTGCTGTGCGTCTGTTGTGCGTCTGCAGTGTCTGCAGTGCGTCTGCTGTGCGTCTGTTGTGCGTCTGCTGTGCGTCTGTTGTGCGTCTGCAGTGTCTGCAGTGCGTCTGCTGTGCGTCTGCAGTGTCTGCAGTGTGTGTCTGCAGTGTCTGCAGTGCGTCTGCTGTGCGTCTGCAGTGTGTCTGTAGTGTCTGCAGTGCGTCTGCTGTGCGTCTGCAGTGTCTGCAGTGTGTGTCTGCAGTGTCTGCAGTGCGTCTGCAGTTGTAGTTAGTGTCTGCAGTGTTTTGTCTGTAGTGCGTCTGCTGTGCGTCTGCAGTGCGTCTGCTGTTTGTCTGCAGTGTGTGTCTGCAGTGTGTGTCTGCTGTGCGTCTACTGTGCGTCTGTTGTGCGTCTGCAGTGTCTGCAGTGCGTCTGCTGTGCGTCTGTTGTGCGTCTGCTGTGCGTCTGTTGTGCGTCTGCAGTGTCTGCAGTGCGTCTGCTGTGCGTCTGCAGTGTCTGCAGTGTCTGCAGTGCGTCTGCTGTGTGTCTGCAGTGTCTGCAGTGTGTGTCTGCAGTGTCTGTAGTGCGTCTGCTGTATGTCTGCAGTGCGTCTGCTGTGCGTCTGCAGTGTGTCTGCTGTGCGTCTGCAGTGCGTCTGCAGTGCGTCTGCTGTGCGTCTGCAGTGTGTCTGCTGTGCGTCTGCAGTGCGTCTGCAGTGCGTCTGCTGTGTGTCTGCAGTGTGTCTGTAGTGTCTGCAGTGCGTCTGCTGTGTGTCTGCAGTGTCTGCAGTGTGTGTCTGTAGTGTCTGCAGTGCGTCTGCCGTGCGACTGGAGTGTCTGCAGTGTGTGTCTGCAGTGTCTGTAGTGCGTCTGCTGTGCGTCTGCAGTGCGTCTGCTGTTTGTCTGCAGTGTGTGTCTGCAGTGTGTGTCTGCAGTGTGTGTCTGCTGTGTGTGTCTGCAGTGTGTGTCTGCTGTGCGTCTGCTGTGCGTCTGTTGTGCGTCTGCAGTGTCTGCAGTGCGTCTGCTGTGCGTCTGCAGTGTGTCTGTAGTGTCTGCAGTGCGTCTGCTGTGCGTCTGCAGTGTCTGCAGTGTGTGTCTGCAGTGTCTGCAGTGCGTCTGCTGTGCGTCTGCAGTGTGTCTGTAGTGTCTGCAGTGCGTCTGCTGTGCGTCTGCAGTGTCTGCAGTGTGTGTCTGCAGTGTCTGCAGTGCGTCTGCAGTGTGTCTGTAGTGTCTGCAGTGTGTCTGTAGTGCGTCTGCTGTGCGTCTGCAGTGCGTCTGCTGTTTGTCTTGCAGGTGTGTGTCTGCAGTGTGTGTCTGCTGTGCGTCTACTGTGCGTCTGTTGTGCGTCTGCAGTGTCTGCAGTGGGTCTGCTGTGCGTCTGTTGTGCGTCTGCTGTGCGTCTGTTGTGCGTCTGCAGTGTCTGCAGTGCGTCTGCTGTGCGTCTGCAGTGTCTGCAGTGTCTGCAGTGCGTCTGCTGTGTGTCTGCAGTGTCTGCAGTGTGTGTCTGCAGTGTCTGTAGTGCGTCTGCTGTGCGTCTGCAGTGCGTCTGCTGTGCGTCTGCAGTGTGTCTGCTGTGCGTCTGCAGTGCGTCTGCAGTGCGTCTGCCTGTGCGTCTGCAGTGTGTCTGCTGTGCGGTCTGCAGTTGCGTCTGGCAGTGCGTCTGCTGTGTGTCTGCAGTGTGTCTGTAGTGTCTGCAGTGCGTCTGCTGTGTGTCTGCAGTGTCTGCAGTGTGTGTCTGTAGTGTCTGCAGTGCGTCTGCCGTGCGACTGGAGTGTCTGCAGTGTGTGTCTGCAGTGTCTGTAGTGCGTCTGCTGTGCGTCTGCAGTGCGTCTGCTGTTTGTCTGCAGTGTGTGTCTGCAGTGTGTGTCTGCTGTGCGTCTGCTGTGCGTCTGTTGTGCGTCTGCAGTGTCTGCAGTGCGTCTGCTGTGCGTCTGTTGTGCGTCTGCTGTGCGTCTGTTGTGCGTCTGCTGTGCGTCTGTTGTGCGTCTGCAGTGTCTGCAGTGCGTCTGCTGTGTGTCTGCAGTGCGTCTGTTGTGCGTCTGCTCTGCGTCTGTTGTGCGTCTGCAGTGTCTGCAGTGTGTCTGCTGTGCGTCTGCTGTGCGTCTGCTGTGCGTCTGCTGTGTGTCTGCAGTGCGTCTGCAGTGCGTTTGCTGTGTGTCTGCTGTGTCTGACCTCAGTAACTGAAACAGTGTTGTTGTATTTGTGGTGAAACTTCGACAGTTAAAGTTAAAAGCAGTCGTTCTGCTGATAACTGAGCACGTTTTCAGACTGACTTCACAGTCAACACAAGAAACGTGACAGATAAAGTGTGAAGACTAAAATAAGAGCGTTTGATCGCCTGAAGTCAAATATGTTTATCACCACTTTTACATCTAAACTTGTGATGATGCTAGTGATAAACTACACGATTATTGTGGCCAAAGAAACTGACAACCATATTATCACCATATCTATAAAAATAAAAGAAGCTGGTAATGAAACCTGTGTTTCACCTGAAGACTAGTGTGGAGACGGTCGTTGTAACACCTGAGCTTTATGAACTCAATATCAGCATTTCAGTTTTTAATATCAGGTTTATAGTGAATATGATGACATTCATCTTTATTTCCTTTATATTTAATACCTTCTGATAATGTTGTGTTTATTTTCTATGGTAAGTTAAGTTCTCATAGTGAAAGCAGTTCTGAATTATTGATTGATTGATAACGATGAAGATGTGAATAATACCTGTCTGTCTGTCTGTCTGTCTGTCTGTCTGCAGGTCGAATGTCCGAACTTGGTGCACGTGCTGCGCTCTCTGAACTCGACCCATCTGTACGCCTGTGGCAGCTTTGCCTTCAGCCCTCATGACGTCTTTATCGTGAGTCAACACAGGAAGTGAAGTGAACACTGATGACCATCTGGGTCTCATATCTGATGTCCGTCATGTCTTGTCAATGGTGGACAAACTGATTAAAATGAGAACTGAGTTAAAAGAAACAAGTTAGATTTTATGTGATCAGCCGCAGGAATGAAACGCTGTCACTGGACGTTAAATGTTTGTTTCCTATCATGTTCACATCACATATGTGAGCTGACTGTCCTGTCAGAGGAGGCTGCTGAAGCTCTGATTGGATCTTTTAACGTCTTTGTGGTGTTTTAGGTGAAAACCTGATGTTTTCTGAAGCTAACCATCATGAACACAGTGTCACAACAGGACGATGAACACAGAGAGACAGAAAGTTTCAACATATCTGCAGTCCTGACTCATCTCTCATGATTTTGATGATTTTACAGTTTGGGTTTTTCTTGCCTCCTTCAGGATGCTGAGAGTTTCTCCATCGTCCAATATGGCAACGCTAAAGGTCGCTGTCCATTCAGCCCGTTCCAGAGGAGCAGCGCCATCACCGTGGGTCAGTCTGCTGCGTGGTGACCAAACCACCGCTGTGTGACTTAAAGAGTTCAAGTTTAATCATGACAAAACCACTGCAGGAACACAGATGAAGCTGTTCACACACACGTCCTGCAGACACTGCAGACCTCACTGTGCTTAAAGGGATATTCCGGTCTAAGTTTAATCCACGTTCTAACACACCATGACACTGAGTGAGACCCCCCTCGAGAGATCATGTTTTCCAACCACTCAGAAAAGACCGCACGATAACAATACACTGCAGTCTATGCCTTCAACAAGAAACCGCCATCAAAAAGCCACAAATAATGCTCAGAACAGCATCAAACTTAGCAACAGTACAAACAGGGTCCAGCACATCGTTCCAGGCATCAAACATCTGCTAGCTTAGCTGGATTTCACACAGCTCACCCCTCTGCTGCAGCAGCTTCCTCTTGTGGGGAAGCCCTGACGAGTCGATTAACAAGTACAGTTAGAAATGCTCAACGTTCTTTTCCCTGTCCGCTCTCGATAATAACTGTTATAAACTGGCAGGTAAGACACATATGAACTTTGATTGCTTTTCCATGGAGTCATAATCATACATTTTCATCCTTGAGCTGCAGAACTCTACTGCACTCGGTAATCGACTGTCACGGATTAAATTTACACCAGAATATCCCTTTAAGAGACGAACAGTTGATCACCTTAATTATACTGTGATGCAATTATAAATGTATGAATAATACACACGTAAAACTGTGTTCAAACTTTTATAAATGCAAATAAAATGCTTTTAAAATACCTTTTATCCAAAGTAGATCATTAAATATGTAACTAGATCAAAGTGTTTGAAACAAAGGAGACGATCAGTCTGTGGATCGTTAAACTGTCACGTGTTCAGCTTCACACGTGTGTTTGTTCCGTGCAGACGGCGAGCTGTTCACTGCCACAACCACCGACTTCAAAGGAGTCCAACCACAGATTTCTCGGCACTTCAGCAAACATGGCCGCCCCGACGTCAGCCAGGATTCATCCGTCGCCTTGAAGGGTGAGTGACACGAGGTCAATACTGAGATCAATACTGAGATCAATACTGAGATCAATACTGAGGTCAATACTGAGATCAATACTGAGATCAGTCCCAGCGGACAGACACAGTCTCGTCAGTGTCACAGAGGACTGAACGACCTGCTGCTGTTCTGATCTGCATCTTGCTGTTCACTCTGAATATTAAAGTGTTGATGCAGAACGAGAACAAACTGCTGCGGTGAGAAAAAGAGGAAGAAAAGATAAAAGTGTGAGACGTGAAGAGCAAAGAGACGTCCGGAAGAAAGTCTGGAGATTAGTTTGAGCCCCAGTTAACAAATTAGAAACGGTCATGATCCAAACTGGGTCCAACTGGAGCCAGGAGAGGACGCAGAGCTGGTGTTGGTTCTGAAGGAGATGTCATCATGAGTGTCCTGATCGCTGTCAGTCGCTGCAGAAAGCTTCTGCTGAGCTTTTGATGCTCGATGTGTTCAACACACAGAATATGAGTCCAGTACTACAGGAAGAGGAGTCAGAATCCGTCCAAACGGACCCGACTACAGAGTTACATCACTGAGAAGATTGTTATCTGTTCATTCTTGGTTTTGAATTTCTCGATCTCTGATTGGATGAAGATCGATGACGTGTTTGATTTGAGTCAAAGTTACTTTGTCTGAGTCGCAGATTCTGCTCGTTCAGATAATCCATCTTAAATCTTGAAAAAAACAACTTACTTTACAAAATATAAATGTGCAAAACATTTATGAAGCTGAGAGACTTTGATCGAGCCGGGCTCCAGAATAAATGTGAGCTCAGTACCATTCTGCAGAACCACAACCAACCAGAACCAACCACAAAATACACAACCAACCAGACCCAACCCCATCCAACTAGAACCAATTAGAACCAACCACATCCAACCACAACCAACCACATCCAACCCCATCCAACTAGAACCAATTAGAACCAACCACATCCAACCACAACCAACCAGACCCAACCCCATCCAACCACAACCAATTAGAACCAACCACATCCAACCCCATCCAACTAGAACCAATTAGAACCAACCACATCCAACCACAACCAACCAGACCCAACCCCATCCAACTAGAACCAATTAGAACCAACCACATCCAACCACAACCAACCAGACCCAACCCCATCCAACCAGAACCAATTAGAACCAACCACATCCAACCCCATCCAACTAGAACCAATTAGAACCAACCACATCCAACCCCATCCAACCAGAACCAACCAGACCCAACCCCATCCAACCAGAACCAACCAGAACAAACCACATCCAACCCATCCAACCAGAACCAACCAGACCCAACCTCATCTAACTAGAACCAACCAGAACCAACCACATCCAACCACATCCAACCAGAACCAACCAGACCCAACCTCATCTAACTAGAATCAATTAGAACCAACCACATCCAACCACAACCAACCGCATCCAACCAGAACCAACCAGAACCAACCAGACCCAACCTCCAGCTGAATGTTTCTCTTTGATGAGACTTTGTTTGTCTGGGTTGTATGTTCTGTTTCTCGCTCCTCTCAGCTCTGTGTATTCTGTGGTTTGGTTCAGGCACAGAAACAACCGGGTCAGAATCAGCAAACATCATGGTTGGGATTAAAACACCTGATCTGGTCCGACTTCCTGTGAAAAACAGTCGGTTTTGGTCGCCACAAAAACGTGTAAATATCTCCAGGTGTCCAGCAGGTGACTCGAGCTGCGATCGTCCGTTTGGCGCCTTGTTGGCGGAAATAACTCCGCCCACACTCACGATATGAACGGGATTTGACACGTACGGTACAAATGTCAACCTCGGACGTATCCGTGGTTACAGAACATGCCAACAGAATATCCTGGAGACTGGACCTCAGAGACGGGAGCGTGAACCTGCACCTCTGATTTAAATGACATCTGTATACATACAGACCCAGATGACCCGGGTCATCTGGGTCTGTATACATACAGACCCAGATGACCCGGGTCGTCTGTGTAACGAGGGAACTTGTTCAGGAACGTTTCTGATTAATCACAAACTTCTTCCAGATGAAAATGTTTTTATATCCTCCTGTAGAGACCCCAGCGGTTCACCACGGGTCAGAGAGGTTCTGTAGCAGACTCTGCTGACGACTGTCAGTCTGACAAACTGCTGCTGTTAGCACTGACACACATTTGTGAAGCTGACATACTTTCAGTGTGCAGCAGTGAAGTGTGAACCACTGGACTGGACTTCCTGATCTCTGCTCTAGTGATTCACTTCCTCTTTGCTTGAAAAAATCCCTCTAAATGTCTCGAAAAGGCCAAAACAAGACTTCTGAGCACTTTGATGTTTTAATAGACGATAAGATAAAACTTGAATTGATCCTGAAGAAAATGAACGATGCAAAAGATGTAAAGTTGATCTAGTGACAGCCGGTACCGACCAGTTTACTGCCGGTCAACATCGTTTACGTTCCTGCTTTGACACTCATATTAAATCTGAACACGACCTCATTTACTGAACCGGTACTGATCGTTCAGAAGGAGAGAGGTGAAACACATTATTATCTTTGAATAGCTTGATCGTTTCTCTTCATTTCTCAGCTGGAAACTTGTTCTGCTCTCAGATCTCTTTTCTCGTGGTTCACATGGCACAGCGCCCTCAGCTTCCTCCTCTGTCTTCACTTCCTGTATTTCAGAGCCAACGTTTGTCAGCTCATCACTGGACCCGGCAGACAGGAAGCTCTACTTCTTCTTCAGTGAAGTTGGGAAAGAGTTCAGCTTCATAGACGACCTGCAAATCGCTCGGGTGGCCCAAGTGTGCAAGGTGACAGTAGAACCCAGCCTGCAGAACTAAAGATGGATCTCTGAGGTAGAAACACTGAAGTTTGTTCTCTCTGCTGATGTTTCAGGACGACGTTGGTGGACAGAGAACTCTGCAGAAGAAGTGGACGTCCTTCGCCAAAGCTCCTCTGATCTGTCAGTCGCCCAAACAGCTTCCCTTCAACGTTCTGGAGGACGTGTTCACCCTGCAGCCAGCAGAGGGCAGCGGCGCCGCCGACACGCTGTTCTACGGCGTCTTCACCTCCCAGTGGTAGGAAGACAGAACCAACACCTCCACATGGAGGTCCGATTATCACGTTAAAAAAAGAAATCATCAGGTGTAGGGCGGACCTCCAATAGTCGACTACTCGACGATTCGATTCGGAGAGGTCTGATTCCACTATGAACCTCGTAGTCGAGGAAATAAGGTCCCAGCACATATTTCAAGGCATCAAACATTTGATATAGTTGCTGTATTTGTCGGAAAATATAAACGAATCTCACCACCAGAGAAGCCTTCCTTGTTGTGGGGAAGCCCTGTGAGTCGATTACCGAGTGCAGTAGAGTCCCGCAGTAATGATCATCACTCTACTGCACTCGGTAATCGACTCGCAGGGCTTCCCCACAACGAGCCTGCAGCTGGAGAGGTGAGTTTTGTTTATGTATTCCAACAAATCCGGCAATGATATCAAATGTTTGATGCCTCGAAATACGTGCTGGGACCCTGTTTCTACTGTTGCTGAAGTTTGGTGCTGTTCTGAGCATTATTTGTGGCTTTTTGATGGCGGTTTATATTTGGATCCATTTACTGCAGTGTATTGTTGTCATGCGGTCGTTTCTGAGGATGCTAAAACTACGTTAGCTAGCAGTCTGCTAACTTTATCTCTTGAGAGGGAGTCTAACACAGTTTCACGGTGTGTTAGACCATGGATTAAATTTACACCGGAATATCCCTTTAATAAATCACCCACTGCAGTTGCACAATCCAAATGAGCGGCGGTGAGCAGCACACTACAGGACCGTTAGCATTTATGGATTTATTGGCTCACAATGGCTACTAAAAAAATTATCCAAAGTGTGGGAGTATTCTGAAAAGGTTCAAGATGACCCGAAGAAAGTTAAGTTCAAGTTGTGTCAGCAGCTTCTTTCATATCGCACGACGACAACCAACATGTTGTATCATTTGAAACGGGTAAGGCTTGTTAAAGTGAAACTCTCGCCAAAAAGCAACCGAGGCTTTATTTGGGATTGAATATGAGTCAAACCTTCGTGTAAAAGCATAATTATGACGAAAGACGCACTTTTAAGATTTACCGTAGTTTTGGTTTTGGGCACGTTAATTTTGAACGGGAGTGCATGGGGCAGGACTACTCACGTTAGCTGCTGCGCGTCGCCGTCATGCCAGACAAAAAGTGTCGATCCCTGAGTGCGACCTGACAGGCACGCTTGAGGAGCGGTTCACCATTACTCTCCTGCCTGTCAGGTCGCACTCGGGGATCGACACTTTTTGTCTGGCATGACGGCGACTATGAAAATCCTTAGTCAAAAACAGCCCTAATCAGGTGTTTTAACAGCATGACCAAGACTGAGACAAGACCAGAATCAGACCAGAATCAGACCAGAATCAGACCAGAATCAGACCAGAATCAGACCAGAGTCAGACCAGAATCAGACCAGAATCAGACCAGAGTCAGACCAGAATCAGACCAGAGTCAGACCAGAGTCAGACCAGAGTCAGACCAGGATCAGACCAGGATCAGACCAGAGTCAGACCAGAGTCCCTGCAGTCTCCCTGGTCTTTGAATAACTTCCTCTGTGTGAGACAGACGAGGTGACCTGAGCTTTATCTGCGATCCTCTTCAGGTCTTCGGGTCCAGAATCTGCCGTGTGCGTCTTCAAACTGCAGGATGTGCGGGCCGTGTTCACGCAGAGCTACAGAACCTTTGACATGCAGACACACCAGTGGAGTCCTCTGGTGGGAAAACACTCGTACCTGGGGAAGGTGAGTGTGGAGGACAGACGATATCCAGCCTCGTCCTGTGTCCAGGTTCTATGTTAGCCAGAAATCCATGTTTTCAATTCTAATGAAGCCGAGTCAGTAGAATAACACGAGCAGCAGACAGCTGAACACAAAGACATCCAATCAGACACACAAGAAACCAACAAACACAAACCAGCGCTCAGACTGTGAGGACGAACATGCAGCAGACAGGTCAGAATCCTACACTGGGAACAGAAGATCTGCGTCTGGAAACATGAAGCTGACGGTCTTTAAATAAGCAGATGGAGGTTTAACAGACTCCATCTTTCAGACCGTCGTTTCCTGATTCCAACAGGCGGGAGAAGTAAAAACCTGTTTTAGTACCAGATGAGAAAAGAAAACAAGTTATTGAGCATGAAAATATAAAATAATAGAATGTAACATCAATCCAGAAAGTGTTGAAGTGTCTTTAAGAGAAACGAGACAGAACTGTGTAACAGAGCTGTTCAGCAGCGCCGTGGCTCGGTTCTGTCCAACATGAAGCCTTCCTCCAGCACCAGGCAGTCACAGTAAACCTATACAAATATTACTGAAGCACATTATGTCACACACACACACACACACACACACACACAGGTGATGTCATGCTGTCAGGTGTTGTGAGACTCTCTGTTTCCTCAGTGTGGACTCGGGAACGCTTCAGATTCTGTGCTGGCGGAGGTGAAGAGGAGCTTCCTGACCAGCGACAGTGTCAAACCAGACGGCGGTGGTCCGATCATGGTTTCCTCAGGGGAGCGGTACAGTCGCGTGGCTGCGATGGTGACCGAGGCCGCCAACGGCACACAGTACACCGTCCTCTTCCTTCTCACAGGTGAGACATCAACAAGAGCTCACACCTGAGATAGACCCGAGAAATGTCACCTGGAAATCTGTATGAAAGTTGTTGATCATGTCTCTGTCCGACCTGCAGAGTCTGGACTCCTGCACAAAGTGGTTTTGTTTGCTCGGGGTGCGCAGGTCATTGAGGAGATTCAGGTCTTCACTCAAGCTCAGCCAATCAAAAGCATGCTGCTGTCCTCCACCAAGGTAAAGCTCACACCTGCATGACGTCATTCACACAGTCTGAAAGAGTTCAACACCAGAGAGCAGGAGCATACAGAGAGCAGGAGCATACAGAGAGCAGGAGCATACAGAGAGCAGGAGCATACAGAGAGCAGGAGCATACAGAGAGCAGGAGCATACAGAGAGCAGGAGCACACAGAGAGCAGGAGCATACAGAGAGCAGGAGCATACAGAGAGCAGGAGCACACAGAGAGCAGGAGCAGACAGAGAGCAGGAGCAGACAGAGAGCAGGAGCATACAGAGAGCAGGAGCATACAGCAGGAGCGTACAGAGAGCAGGAGCACACAGAGAGCAGGAGCATACAGAGAGCAGGAGCGCACAGAGAGCAGGAGCAGACAGAGAGCAGGAGCATACAGAGAGCAGGAGCACACAGAGAGCAGGAGCACACAGAGAGCAGGAGCATACAGCGAGCAGGAGCATACAGAGAGCAGGAGCATACAGAGAGCAGGAGCATACAGAGAGCAGGAGCATACAGAGAGCAGGAGCATACAGAGAGCAGGAGCACACAGAGAGCAGGAGCATACAGAGAGCAGGAGCATACAGAGAGCAGGAGCAGACAGAGAGCAGGAGCAGACAGAGAGCAGGAGCATACAGAGAGCAGGAGCACACAGAGAGCAGGAGCATACAGAGAGCAGGAGCGCACAGAGAGCAGGAGCAGACAGAGAGCAGGAGCATACAGAGAGCAGGAGCACACAGAGAGCAGGAGCATACAGAGAGCAGGAGCATACAGCAGGAGCGCACAGAGAGCAGGAGCAGACAGAGAGCAGGAGCAGACAGAGAGCAGGAGCACACAGAGAGCAGGAGCACACAGAGAGCAGGAGCACACAGAGAGCAGGAGCACACAGAGAGCAGGAGCATACAGAGAGCAGGAGCATACAGCAGGAGCGCACAGAGAGCAGGAGCAGACAGAGAGCAGGAGCATACAGAGAGCAGGAGCACACAGAGAGCAGGAGCACACAGAGAGCAGGAGCATACAGAGAGCAGGAGCACACAGAGAGCAGGAGCATACAGAGAGCAGGAGCATACAGAGAGCAGGAGCGTACAGAGAGCAGGAGCACACAGAGAGCAGGAGCATACAGAGAGCAGGAGCACACAGAGAGCAGGAGCATACAGAGAGCAGGAGCATACAGCAGGAGCGTACAGAGAGCAGGAGCATACAGAGAGCAGGAGCACACAGAGAGCAGGAGCATACAGAGAGCAGGAGGACACAGAGAGCAGGAGCAGACAGAGAGCAGGAGCATACAGAGAGCAGGAGCATACAGCAGGAGCGTACAGAGAGCAGGAGCACACAGAGAGCAGGAGCATACAGAGAGCAGGAGCAGACAGAGAGCAGGAGCGCACAGAGAGCAGGAGCACACAGAGAGCAGGAGCGCACAGAGAGCAGGAGCAGACAGAGAGCAGGAGCATACAGAGAGCAGGAGCAGACAGAGAGCAGGAGCAGACAGAGAGCAGGAGCGTACAGAGAGCAGGAGCAGACAGAGAGCAGGAGCATACAGAGAGCAGGAGCGCACAGAGAGCAGGAGCACACAGAGAGCAGGAGCATACAGAGAGCAGGAGCATACAGAGAGCAGGAGCGTACAGAGAGCAGGAGCACACAGAGAGCAGGAGCATACAGAGAGCAGGAGCACACAGAGAGCAGGAGCATACAGCGAGCAGGAGCACACAGAGAGCAGGAGCACACAGAGAGCAGGAGCATACAGAGAGCAGGAGCACACAGAGAGCAGGAGCACACAGAGAGCAGGAGCACACAGAGAGCAGGAGCATACAGCGAGCAGGAGCACACAGAGAGCAGGAGCGTACAGAGAGCAGGAGCGTACAGAGAGCAGGAGCACACAGAGAGCAGGAGCATACAGAGAGCAGGAGCATACAGAGAGCAGGAGCATACAGAGAGCAGGAGCAGACAGAGAGCAGGAGCGTACAGAGAGCAGGAGCAGACAGAGAGCAGGAGCAGACAGAGAGCAGGAGCATACAGAGAGCAGGAGCATACAGAGAGCAGGAGCAGACAGAGAGCAGGAGCAGACAGAGAGCAGGAGCATACAGAGAGCAGGAGCACACAGAGAGCAGGAGCATACAGAGAGCAGGAGCATACAGAGAGCAGGAGCGTACAGAGAGCAGGAGCACACAGAGAGCAGGAGCATACAGAGAGCAGGAGCACACAGAGAGCAGGAGCATACAGCGAGCAGGAGCACACAGAGAGCAGGAGCACACAGAGAGCAGGAGCATACAGAGAGCAGGAGCACACAGAGAGCAGGAGCATACAGAGAGCAGGAGCACACAGAGAGCAGGAGCACACAGAGAGCAGGAGCACACAGAGAGCAGGAGCATACAGCGAGCAGGAGCACACAGAGAGCAGGAGCGTACAGAGAGCAGGAGCGTACAGAGAGCAGGAGCACACAGAGAGCAGGAGCATACAGAGAGCAGGAGCATACAGAGAGCAGGAGCATACAGAGAGCAGGAGCAGACAGAGAGCAGGAGCGTACAGAGAGCAGGAGCAGACAGAGAGCAGGAGCAGACAGAGAGCAGGAGCATACAGAGAGCAGGAGCATACAGAGAGCAGGAGCAGACAGAGAGCAGGAGCGTACAGAGAGCAGGAGCACACAGAGAGCAGGAGCACACAGAGAGCAGGAGCACACAGCGAGCAGGAGCACACAGAGAGCAGGAGCATACAGAGAGCAGGAGCATACAGCGAGCAGGAGCATACAGCGAGCAGGAGCGCACAGAGAGCAGGAGCACACAGAGAGCAGGAGCACACAGAGAGCAGGAGCACACAGAGAGCAGGAGCGCACAGAGAGCAGGAGCGCACAGCGAGCAGGAGCAGACAGAGAGCAGGAGCAGACAGAGAGCAGGAGCAGACAGAGAGCAGGAGCACACAGAGAGCAGGAGCACACAGAGAGCAGGAGCACACAGAGAGCAGGAGCACACAGAGAGCAGGAGCGTACAGAGAGCAGGAGCAGACAGAGAGCAGGAGCACACAGAGAGCAGGAGCACACAGAGAGCAGGAGCAGACAGAGAGCAGGAGCAGACAGAGAGCAGGAGCATACAGAGAGCAGGAGCGCACAGAGAGCAGGAGCATACAGAGAGCAGGAGCACACAGAGAGCAGGAGCAGACAGAGAGCAGGAGCAGACAGAGAGCAGGAGCGCACAGAGAGCAGGAGCGCACAGAGAGCAGGAGCATACAGAGAGCAGGAGCACACAGAGAGCAGGAGCACACAGAGAGCAGGAGCAGACAGAGAGCAGGAGCATACAGAGAGCAGGAGCATACAGAGAGCAGGAGCACACAGAGAGCAGGAGCACACAGAGAGCAGGAGCATACAGAGAGCAGGAGCACACAGAGAGCAGGAGCAGACAGAGAGCAGGAGCAGACAGAGAGCAGGAGCAGACAGAGAGCAGGAGCACACAGAGAGCAGGAGCACACAGAGAGCAGGAGCATACAGAGAGCAGGAGCATACAGAGAGCAGGAGCACACAGAGAGCAGGAGCAGACAGAGAGCAGGAGCACACAGAGAGCAGGAGCACACAGAGAGCAGGAGCATACAGAGAGCAGGAGCAGACAGAGAGCAGGAGCAGACAGAGAGCAGGAGCACACAGAGAGCAGGAGCGTACAGAGAGCAGGAGCATACAGCGAGCAGGAGCGCACAGGGAGCAGGAGCATACAGAGAGCAGGAGCACACAGAGAGCAGGAGCGTACAGAGAGCAGGAGCATACAGCGAGCAGGAGCGCACAGGGAGCAGGAGCATACAGCGAGCAGGAGCGCACAGGGAGCAGGAGCATACAGGGAGGTGTCGTCTGCATAGTGACGACTGTAGGAACAGTCACACACACACTGGTTGCTCTGAACATGAACATGTGTGACAGTGTCAGTCAGAGTGGGTTCTGGTTCTGGTTCTGTAGGGAGTTCTTTACATCGGGACATCGGAGGGCGTGACCGCGGTACCTGTGGCGGACTGCTCCATCTACAGAACCTGCCGTCAGTGTGTTCTGGCCAGAGATCCTCTGTGTGGGTGGAGCCGGACCGGGACCGCCTGCACCCGTCTGGACGGGCGTGACGACAACATGTAAGAGTGAAACATTTATTGGTCGGTTCTGTAGCCGCAGATTCAGCCGCTGAAAGGAATTCTTGTTCCCTTCAGAACCTCTTCAGAACCTCTTCAGAACGGTCACGTGTTTCAGGTGGATCCAGCCTGAAACATGTTTAACTTTCAGTTTACATGGAAATAAATCCTTAACTTTCTTTGGATTGAGACGCTCTGCTGTTGACCGTCATCATACAATCATATCTGACTCCGTCCTGAGAGGTGAAGAGAGCTGAGTGTTTACAGTCTCATCGTTATGACTTATTCTAACTTCATATATCATATCATCACTTTGTCCCGTTTCATTTGTAGCATCTTTCCCTCTTTGTCTTCACCTCCCAGTGAGTCTGTCTGTCTAATTCATATGTGATGTAATATGAACTGTTGTCCGACTTGAATCCAGAGATGTGTGTGATGTGTGTGATGTGTGTGATGTGAGACGCAGCACAGAGGGTTGAGCTCCACATGGAGTGTTGTAATAAAGTCTTTGCACCATCAGCCCTGAGTGACGACTGACAGGCTGTGGTTTCCTCCTCAGGACTCAGGACCTGGAGGGAAGCAGAGTGGAGGATGTTTGTGCAGGACAACCCAGGAACAGCAAGATCACAGGTAACATCCTGTCTGATGAAAGACGGTCGACATACTGACACATGTCAAGCTAACGTTCTCAAACAACAATGCTAAGTTTAATGTTCACCTCCCGGTGGAGCAGGAGGTGGATCACAGAGGGTTCATCCTCTGTGATCCACCTCCTGGTTCATCCTCTGTGATGTGCTCCACCGGGAGGTGGATCACATCACAGAGGGTTCATCCTCTGTGATGTGATCCACCTCCTGGTGGAGCTGGAGGTGGATCACAGAGGGTTCATCCTCTGTGATCCACCTCCTGGTTCATCCTCTGTGATCCACCTCCTGGTTCATCCTCTGTGATCCACCTCCTGGTTCATCCTCTGGGGAATGGCTGTTGAGATATTTCAGTTTGGACCTGAGGAGGTGAACCGACCCTGTCAGGCTGTTTTCTTGACTCGTCCTGTCTCAAGTTCTCACTTGTATTTATTCTCAAATGTTCTTCCTACAGAAGTCGGAGTTAAGTTGAATGAAGTTGTGGCGCTCAGGTGTGTGAAACCTTCCAACCTGGCCGCTCTGACCTGGACCTCGCCTCAACTCAACGCCCGGACCAAGAACCTCTTCATGCAGTCAGCTGACGGCACTTTGAGCTTCATCGCCACCGCCGACACCTTTGGGAGCTACCGCTGTGAGGCAGAGGAAGGCAGGTACAAGGAAGTGGTCATGAGCTACAACGTCCAACAGACCGCTTCTCCGCGCTCCATGAGCCCCGTCACAAAGGTCAACAACGAGCCTCCGCCGAGCGGCGTGGACGAACCCTACGAGGACATTCCAACTGAGACAGCAGCGACTTCTACGACTCCAACTTCTGAACACCCAGAGGACGACAGGAGACCCCACGTGGGTGACAAATTCACAACTAATCTGAAAGATGAGACCGAGTCCAACACAGAAAATTCTGGATCAAAAAACAACCTTGAAGAAGATTTGTTCTTGGACCTGATGTCCGAGAACAACGCTCAGGTCATGACGGATCAGCCTGACGACGCCCAGCAGGTGTTGCAGCAGAAGAGTTATTACAGCGAGCTGGTGGTCGTCGCTCTCCTGCTGGCGGCCTGCGTCTGCGTCATGATCCTCGCAGGACTCCACACGTGGAACCAGAGGAGAGCCGGCCTCAAACAGAAGCCTCTGGTCATTCCAGAGGTCAGCAGCAGAACGGATCCGTCCATGGAGAGCGTTCCCTCTCTGAGCAGCCCGGAGGAGCCGGAGGAGGCGGAGGAGAAGGTGGAGGTGAAGGTGGAGGTGAAGGTGGAGGAGTGACGAGGAGGATCTGAAGTCACGCTGAGTCTCAGGAGCTCGTCTCATCACGCTTCTCTCTCTGCGGCCGTTCCACTTCCTGCTTCTGTGTCTCATTTATTTGTTTGTCGTCATGAGAAAATGTCCCGTCGCAGGACGAGTGATGTCGAGAAGACAAATGAACTCAAACTCGTCGTCTTACAACTTTGAGCTGCTTGATACAAAAGCAGATCTGCAGCAAACATAATCATTACTGATGAAGATGAAAGGCTCCTGCTCAAAATCAGCCTGAACACTTTCAAATTAAAGCTGTCCAGGTAATCTGGTGGAGATGAATTGTCTGTCTCCGGAGACTCGGCGGTGACGTGATGTTTGATTTCACTGCAGCAGATTCCTGAACAGGAAGTCGGACTCCGCCACAACACGAGTCTCAGCTTCAGTCACTGATGTCGACAACAGGCTGATGTAGTTCTGATCATGTCTCTTATTTTGAAGGAGTTCTGTGTGTCATCTTCGTTTAAAACGTGTTGGATCCTTTTTATTCTCAGACGAGTAGAAACAATATTTAACGAGATGATTGAATGTTTCAGTCTGGAGGAAACTGGAGCATCATGACAGAATTACGTGTGTTTGCTCGCTGAAAGAAATCTGATTCAAATCTGATGATTATATTTCTCACATCTTATTAAGTTGTTTCTTCTGAGAGTAAAATGATTGAACAGTGATTTCAGTGATCAGTTTATTGATTGTTTGTGTACGATGACGAGATATTAACTTTATGTTTTGTAACGTTGACGTCTGAATGACTCAGCTGTGTTTTTTAAAATCAGGGATTATTTTTTGTTGAGTGTTCTGTTGATATATTTATGTTTTGAACAAAGTTATTGATCACTCTGAGTGACTGAATGTAAACCTGCTGTGAATGTAAAGAGGGCTGGGACTGACAGTACTGATCAATATATCTGTGATTATCAGTAACACGTGGATGAAAACAAACAGTTTAGGTTGTTTTTATTTTACAGTCATTTTATAATTCAGGAGAGTTTTTTCCTGTTTGTCTTGAATTTAAACTGCAAAATGTGAAAATGTTGAATATTTATTGTTTTATTACTTAGAACCAAGATTTCTGGTAACGCTGTTGTTATATATTGATTATCACTTGTTCCTGTCCCGGTCCTGAAGATAGTTTTAAATCTGTTTTATTGATGAAGATCCTGAGTTTGTTTGTTTGTTTGTGTGTTTGTTTGTTTGTGTGTTTGTTTGTTTGTGTGTTTGTTTGTGTGTTTGTTTGTGTGTTTGTACAGAGTCAGCTGATGACCGATGGCAGTATGACAGCGTACAGATCATTCCTTTATTGTTTCATTGTAATAACTGCAGGGACAAACAGACTTCTGTTTTGCTTTATGGAGTATTGATCTGTATTTACTTTAATCCTCAAACAGCTGTTTCAGTTTCTGAGCTCCTGATGACTCAAATGTGCTTCATGTGTGAGACGACGCTGCCGAGGAATCACATGTGATCAATCGTTCTGGGTGTAATAAAAAGATAACCGCCCGCTGAGTGTCTCTCAGGTGATTCCTACGGTGGCCCTGAGGGTCAAAATACTACAACATTTCACAAAACAACACACACACATTTTCAAAACACAATTCAGAAAACATAACAAAATGTAACATTTCAGAAAACACAGAGACATCCAACAAAACTTCCTCACAGAACACACAGATTTAATTTTTAACAAAATAAAACAACTTTGTTTTTCTAGTTTTAATAGAAATCTGAGGCCAGTTTCAGGGGATTTGTTTTCATAGGTATAATAAAGTTATTACGTATATCACTATATGATTATTGTTGGTTTTATTATTCTTGAACCTTCTGATTTGTTGTGTTTGACACAAACACTCACTAAACTAAGAAACGTGCAGAATGATGCAAAGATGTTCCGATTACATAAAAACATCTGAGATCAAATATTCAGTCAAAAAACACAAGACAGGAAGAACCAGAGAAGAAGAAGAATTCTCTGGAGGAATATTCCTTTAGACTGTAAATATGGTTCCTGTTGGAGAAGGTGTGTCAGGTCCCAGGTACAGGTCCATGGTTCAGGTCCATGGTTCAGGTCTACAGGTACAGGTCCATGGTTCAGGTCCATGGTTCAGGTCTACAGGTTCAGTTCTACAGGTTCAGGTCCCAGGTACAGGTCCATGGTTCAGGTCTACAGGTACAGGTCCATGGTTCAGGTCTACAGGTACAGGTCCATGGTTCAGGTCTACAGGTACAGGTCCATGGTTCAGGTCTACAGGTACAGGTCCATGGTTCAGGTCCCAGGTACAGGTCCATGGTTCAGGTCTACAGGTACAGGTCCATGGTTCAGTTCTACAGGTTCAGGTCCATGGTTCAGGTCCCAGGTACAGGTCCATGGTTCAGGTCTACAGGTACAGGTCCATGGTTCAGGTCTACAGGTACAGGTCCACGGTTCAGGTCTACAGGTACAGGTCCATGGTTCAGGTCCACGGTTCAGGTCTACAGGTACAGGTACATGGTTCAGGTCTACAGGTACAGGTCCATGGTTCAGGTCCCAGGTACAGGTCCATGGTTCAGGTCTACAGGTACAGGTCCATGGTTCAGGTCCCAGGTACAGGTCCATGGTTCAGGTCTACAGGTACAGGTCCATGGTTCAGGTCTACAGGTACAGGTCCATGGTTCAGGTCTACAGGTACAGGTCCACTGTTCAGGTCTACAGGTACAGGTCCATGGTTCAGGTCCATGGTTCAGTTCTACAGGTTCAGGTCCATGGTTCAGGTCCCAGGTACAGGTCCATGGTTCAGGTCTACAGGTACAGGTCCATGGTTCAGGTCCCAGGTACAGGTCCATGGTTCAGGTCTACAGGTACAGGTCCATGGTTCAGGTCTACAGGTACAGGTCCATGGTTCAGTTCTACAGGTTCAGGTCCATGGTTCAGGTCTACAGGTACAGGTCCATGGTTCAGTTCTACAGGTTCAGGTCCATGGTTCAGGTCCCAGGTACAGGTCCATGGTTCAGGTCTACAGGTACAGGTCCATGGTTCAGGTCTACAGGTACAGGTCCACGGTTCAGGTCTACAGGTACAGGTCCATGGTTCAGGTCCACGGTTCAGGTCTACAGGTACAGGTACATGGTTCAGGTCTACAGGTACAGGTCCATGGTTCAGGTCCCAGGTACAGGTCCATGGTTCAGGTCTACAGGTACAGGTCCATGGTTCAGGTCCCAGGTACAGGTCCATGGTTCAGGTCTACAGGTACAGGTCCATGGTTCAGTTCTACAGGTTCAGGTCCATGGTTCAGGTCCCAGGTACAGGTCCATGGTTCAGGTCTACAGGTACAGGTCCATGGTTCAGGTCTACAGGTACAGGTCCACGGTTCAGGTCTACAGGTACAGGTCCATGGTTCAGGTCCACGGTTCAGGTCTACAGGTACAGGTACATGGTTCAGGTCTACAGGTACAGGTCCATGGTTCAGGTCCCAGGTACAGGTCCATGGTTCAGGTCTACAGGTACAGGTCCATGGTTCAGGTCTACAGGTACAGGTCCATGGTTCAGGTCTACAGGTTCAGGTCCATGGTTCAGGTCCATGGTTCAGGTCTACAGATCAGCTGGTTTCCCTGAGTCAATAAAATGGTGGTGACGTCACACGTGGATTCTGGGATGTTACGCTCTGTAGCTGTTTGTGGTGCCTTCACGTGTTATCAGAGCGAAGACACCTGGAGCAGCAGACTCAGCATGCAGGTGTTGTGTTAATGAAGGAAAACTGCCAACATTAAAACAAGTCGCACAAAGCGGTCACAGCTTTTAAACCCTCTGCAAATCCTCAAATCTGAAATATGTTCCTCCTTTGTTGTTTGTAGTTTATAACCTTATAGTGGCAGTTGTAAGCCCTAAACCACAGCACCACATTATAATGATGATTGTGTGTCTGCTGTATCAGCACAACTTAACAAAAATCGCTGCGACGTTAAATTTGTTTTGTTTTTTGTTTTTATCACTAAGCTAATGTAACTTGTTTGGCCTGTGACTTATATTTACGAGTTTATGGTAAGCACCTGAAGGCAGCATTATCTGTGGCTCCAGTGTGGGTCAGAACTTCCGCGTCATCGACTCAGAACTGCGAGTTTAAACTGCAGGTAAGATCCTCTGAAATCACCGAACTGTGACTTTAATGTGCTCCAGGATGTTCAGGTGAGACTTTTACCTGAACAGCCTTCAGGTTCGGAACTCTTCAGCTGCTGCGTCACACACACGTACAGATGTGCTAACGGCTGTTAGCTAGCAGCAGTTTGTCTGGTTTATGTTTTAATAACATCATAACTGTCAGCTTAAAGTCTTTAATAACAATCGTGTGATTTTAAAATGTCACTTTGTAAAAGTCAAACGAACTGTTATTCTCAAGCACTTCCTGGTACTTCATTTTCGAACTCTGAACCAGACTTCATTCAGCATTCTGGTAATTTAATATTTCTGAGCTTATCGGGAGATTCAGATATTCTGTGGAGAAGATATTAGCAGCTCAGATGACTCCTGAGATTGTTCTGGTGAATTCGGTATATGTAATATAATGTAGGTTGTGTTGTAACATTAAGTTATTTGATGTAAAAATCAAGACACCGCGTCTCTTGTAATCTGAGCTTCTTTCACGTTGAATACAAAGTTTAATGAAGGAGGAACCGACAGAGCAGCAGGAAGTGTTCCGCTCAGACAGCAGAATCAGCTCTTTCACAATAAAACAACAAAATAATAGAAACACTTTCACATGATCATCTTTATGCTGACTGTTATCTTAATGCAGAATGTCAGCCAGATGTTTTTATTGTCTGTACCGAGTTTTTACTTTTTATTTTCTTCCTCTCAGAATTCCCTCTGAGCACCTGTGACCTCTGACCTCTATCATGACATCCACGTCTGTCACCAAGATCGGTGGAGTGGTGGTGGTCACCCAGGTGATCCCTCAGGATGAGAAGTCCATCCCTCTCCAGTCTCCTGCTAACACCGCAGAGACCCCGCCCACATCCACACAGGCCCCACCCCCTGCCAGGAAAGCCCCGCCTGCTGCTCCAGCCAAGATGGATGACATGACCTCCATCTTCATGAAGGCGGGGCCACAGTGTCTCGGGGTGAGACACGCTGATGATGTGTTTAATGTTATTTACTGGATGTCAGTGAATGAAGTTCAGCTGCTGATCTGAGACCTGCTGCTCGTCCTGCTCAGAGTCACAACTCGGTCAAATCACATCACACAGACATGGAACACAGTTTGGTTTAAAGATGTTTCTTGGCCTTTATGACTTTATTGATAGTGCAGCTGAAGAAAGTGACAGGAAACAGGGAGAGAGAGAGAGAGGGGGGAGTGACATGCAGCAAATGGACCCGGGCCGGGATCGAACCCGGGTCCCCTGCAGCGAGGACACAGCCTCTGTACACGGACGCTGCTCTACTCACTGAGCTGAACGACACCCCAAGGAACACATTTTATACTTCAGCGAGACACACATATCATACATCATATACATCTCTGATGTCCATCAAAGATTAACAGTCCTCAATCTGCTCAGAAGTCACAGAACACAATCGGTTCCTTTTCACTGCAGAACCTGCCTGAGATTTATCAGGTTTTCTTCAGTATCAAAGTAATCCAGTGATATCTGTCCAGGGGAACACGGCTAACAGGAAGTGCTAACAGCTAATTCAGCACACTGTGAAGGCAGATAAGGAAACTGAATGTGAATGAATTCATGCTCACAGACGGCTCCTGTATCAGGATGTTACCGTCGGGTTTTCAGAACCTGGAATGTCAGACTTTTCTTTTCTTTCCTGCTGCTACTTGTGCTGAAGGATCTGAGTATTTCTTCCACTGCTGTCATAATGAATCCTGACAGAAGATGTGTGTGTTTCAGGTTGTTCAGATCTTCATCGGCGTGCTGTGTGTCCTGTTCAGTGCGACCGCTGCCTACTCGCCGGTTCTGCTGCTCCACGCTCCGTTCTGCCTCGGAGTCACAGTACGTTAACTTTACTCACTCACACATGTAACAGATTACTGAGTGATGTCTGTCAGCGCTCTGAGGCGGCGCCACAGAGGATAACCAACACGTGTCTCTGCTGTCCTGCAGTTCGTGGTCTCCGGCTCTCTGGCGTTGGCGGCCGTCAGACGGACTTCAGTCGAACTGGTGAGTTTTCTGATCAGTCACACGGAGACTTTCCTCAACATTCACTGTGAACTTCTGTGTTCTGTTAGCTCAGCTCAGGTGTTTGTCCTTGTTTCCCTCCTGAGAAGAGAGAGTGATGATGTCACTGACCCGCCTGTCACCGTTACAGGGCACCGCTGCATGTTGTCTGATGTGCTGATGTTCTCGCCTCCATCACAGGAGTTCAATAATCACATTTGTGGGATCATTGCAAAGAATGTGTGTTTACGGACGATGATATCATAATCAAAATTCTTTTTATTCAATTATTTTGCTTTTGGCCCCAAAACTGGAGCATGTGTTGTGCTCTGATACGAGCCGGGTCGCTGCAGAATGTTTCCTGCTTCATGTCAGAGATTTTCTCTGTGTTGAAACTTCTGTTACATTCATGAGACTTTGCAGAATCCTGCAGCTGAACTTTAAAGTACATTAAAACTGCACAGAATCAACATCTGGGTCCACAAAGTGAACACTGGTGCAGATGTTGATGTTTGAGAATGAACGATGACTGAATGTGATAAACGTTGTTCACACAGACGTCCCGTCGCTGCATCAGACTGAACTGTGTGTGCCGCTCTCACTCTCACTCTGTGTGTGTTTGGTGCTGCAGGTGCGAGCGTCTCTGGTGTGGAACGTGATTGGTGCCGTGATGGGCCTGGTGGGCGTGGCCTTCACCTGCTGGCTTCTGGCCGATCACCGCCCCAGTGAACGGTTCTGTAACACAGAACCGTGGGGGGACTACCAGCCCACACAGTCTCAGATATGGAGATGCATGGATGAAATGAGGTTGATGGATGTGAGTTAATCCCTGTGATTGATCCGGACCGCCTCATTTCAGGTCCACAGGTTCTAAACACAAACACACACTCTGATTGGACTACAGGAGCAGAGTGACCTCAGACTGCTGCTCATTAATATTCTAAAGGATCATCAGGTGATAAAAACAGGTGACGAGACTGTCAGCTGCCTGCTGCTAACGTCTCATACAGGTCACATGTTGTATTTGTTAGCAGCCAATCAGCATTCAGTATATCAGTAACTACTGACTGTACTCATATTGATCTGATGTTGGTTTGACATGTTTCTGACACACTGAGGTCACAGCTGTGGATACTAAATCTGATGCACCTTGTTGTTTGTGTCTCAGGTGTCGCTGTACGGATCTCTCGGCCTCCTCCTGGTTCTGCTGGTTCTGCAGGTTTGTGTCGCCATCACGGTTTGTGTTTTCTCTGCCAGATCCATCGGACGCCACAACAACTACGCCCCCCTCAGGGTAAGACGTGTTACTGTCAGTGTTAGCCTCACGTTAACTGCAAGATTTAAACTCATAATCTCCTCTGCTGCTCAGATTTGGACCGTTCTATTTTTAATCTGGACTTTATGAAGTTTTACAGTTTAACAGCAGATGATGATGATGATGATGATGATGATGATGATGTTGTTGATGTTATGGTTTGACCTTTGACCTTCAGGTGGAGGTTGATGACTGCACCTTTCAGCGGGACGGTGCATCGTCACCAGCTGACAGTGACGTCGCCTTGTTGGACAGCGAGTGTCCAAACTCACCATGAGAGGGGAGGACACAACCTCTGCAGTATTACTGCAGTATTACTGCATTAATACTACAGTATTAATGCAGTAATAATTAATGCAATACTGCAGTAATACCACAACAGAGTACTTTGGCTCTCTGCCTGTTGTTATAACCTGTAATCATCTTTCATCAGTTTCTCTTCTTCTGCTTCTTATTTACGGGGTTCATCTTGCTCATTGTGTTGCTTTGTGTTCGGGGTCATTAAGGGTTAAACTGCTGAAGCTGCTATTTTGTTTAATCAAGATGATGATTCAGACTTTTGTGCATTTCAAGAATTATAACTGTCACACACAAACAGACACGTCAGGACAAACTGAGGTACGACGTTATCACACAACAGGAAGCAGATTTAAAAACATGTTTTTTATTTCATGCAGAATTCACAGAAGACACTTAAAGAAAAGAGTGACGTGTTGAACACATATTTAGTAACTGTTCGATGGATCAGATGAGCTTCATGTAAAGAAGAAGAAAACGTCCTCAGAATCTATTTACAGTCACTGAAAACACTCAGCAGATCAGGTGACTGTCGCTGTGGGAGCTTCACTCAACACACAGCAGGAAGCAGAAAATCCACTTTGAACAACATTAGAGGAGCTGATGTGACCAACATGAGCTCTGCACATTAATATTGGGATCATATGAATGAATGTGGGCAACATTTCGCACTAAAGTGTCTTAAACCTGTGGATTATATGTACGGTCACTTTATTACGCTGAAGGTTGAGTGAGGGAGGAACGTGTGAACGCTTCAGTCAGCTCAGGCGTCCACACAGAAAATCGTTGCACTTATTTTTCTCTTGCTGAAGTTGCTTCAATGTTTAATGTTCTTATCAACAATCAGAAGGATCTGGGTAAGAACCGGCCGTGGTTGGATGAGACCAGACACGTTTGCACTGCGAGACGCTTCTTTATTTGTCTCTGAAAGATTTTCTCTGTTTACAATAAATCTGACATTTTGACCACTTTGTTTGTTCTGACTGAAGAAACATGAAAATTCATAAAACATGTTCTTATAAACACGTGGTGGTTCTTTTACTCCTCTCCGCCTCTCAGCCGACACAATAAAACAAACTGTAAGAGTCATTCTGACTGCTGCAGTCTTATTGTGGTAAACTCTTATTGATTACATTTTAAGTCATATTAAGTTTGATCTTTGAGGTTCTCCTACAAACGTGTGGATCAGCTGAACAACACTGATGATGTCAGTGACAGCTGAGTCAGACTTTCTGTTATTAATGTTGATCAGCTGATGAATTGATTTAAAAGTTCTGCCTCTGCTGCAGCATCTGTAAAGTAACTAGTAACTAAATGTATTAAAGTCCCATGTTTCCTTCAAAGGTGTAGCGGACTGAAAGTATCACTTGATACTGTTCTTGAGTAAATATACTCAGTTACACGTTGTGGTGTTACATGTGCTGTCTTTTATTTTGGCGTTCGTAACCGGATGTAGCAGCAGGCTAACCTGACGGCTCGCCGGTGTCTCGCGCGTGTCCTCAGGTCCGAGCTCGTTAACGTCTCAAGGTGTTTGTTCCGACAATATTCATGTAAATGTAAATGTGGACAATAAGACGCACAGAGTCGAATGTAGGACCCGGTTCTGTTCGGAGGGTTTGACTCCGGCTGCCTGAAGCCTCGACAGAGTTCAATGTGAGCTAAAGTTAGCTGCTCAAGTTGTTAGCAACATGCTTACTGCTCATGTTGTTAGCAACATGCTAACTGCTCATGTTGTTAGCAACATGCTAACTGCTCATGTTGTTAGCAACATGCTAACTGCTCATGTTGTTAGCAACATGCTAACTGCCCCGTCGTGACTCAACAAACTGAACAACAACAACAAAGTGTTGTTATTGTCATTAGCTTTAACAGTCAGATGTCCATATCGATTAATACGTCACTAATCCACTGTCACATACTGTACTGTTTACTCCATTACTGTTATGTGTTAACTGTCGTTATAAGATATTTTACAGATAACAGCTGCAGCTGAAGAGCACATCCTTAAATGTTTTATCAATAATCAGATAAAAGACATTGATTGTGATAATCTGTGAACCCACTGGATAAAGTTCATGTTCACACTCTGCAGAGGAAGTACAGCACATTAATAATACTCAGTGATGGAATATAACTAAGTACATGTACTCAGTTACTGTTAATAGTTTTAGTTACTTTACAGATTACATGCTGCACGACGCATATTATGTACATACATTAAATGAATGTTTAAGTTACTTCATTTAAATTACTAGAGTACTCTTCATGTATGTGACTTTCACTTTTACCAAAGTAATGTGTCAACACCATGTTTTTACTTAGTGACACGTCAATATTGTTATAAATGATTGAACACATGCTGATTAATGTGCAGATGAATGAAAGGACAGAATCAGTGACGAGCTCAGATCTGATCTTTGTTCCTGTCGTACAGGTGAGGAGAGGAGGTGAGGAGAGGAAGAGAGGAGGCATGATGGATAAAATGAGGAGGATCCTGGTGTATGTCTGTAAAGACGGAGCGGCTCAACAACGAGCTCAGTTTGTTCAGGTGAGTTTGCACCAGCTGACACACACACACACGTCTGACTGACAGTCCGGACGTTGTGTCAGTACATGTTGTCTGTTTGTGTCACATCTCTTCTTCTTCTGCTGTCAGAGTATAACGGGTCACTTCAGCGATGGCGGTCGTGACGAGGTGGAGGTGAACTGCTCTCTGGACAAGAACCAGTTCGTCCTGCACCGAGCAGAGAGAGGACGAGGGATTCCTCTGCAGGTGAGACGCACCACAGGTGTACCTCCAGCCTTTAACCTGTAAACTTCTGTTAGTCATCTCGTTTAGTTCTGAGTTTAATTCTTCGTCACTCAGAAGGAACTCTGAAGTGTCCTGTACCTTTAATGTCGCTCTTCTGTCTTTCATTTTCAACATCTCGCTGTGCTTGTCTCTCCTAGAGGCCCGCCTTCTGTCCCATCAAACACCTGTCGGTCACAGAGGCATCTGCGATCCCATTGGACGTTCAGCAGCGTGGAATAGATGTAGGCGTGGCCATCATCCTGCAGACAGCCAATCAGAGAGTGCTACTGACACGGCGGGCGAAAGAGCTTCGGATATTTCCCAACGTCTGGGTTCCTCCAGGTGTGACGCTCACTGATCTCTGTTGAAGGGGCAGGTGCATCATGGGAAATGTGGGATTGAGTGTTTTTGGACAGCTACTGCTTAGAGTTGGACTGTTCTCCCCTTAATCTGTCTGACGAGTCCCCTAACTTTATGGAAGTGCAATACAAGAGGAGTAGTACACACACACACACACACACACACACACACACACACAGACACACACACGGACATGCACACACACACACACACACACACACACACACACACACGTGTTTTTAAGACTCATGTTTCATGTCTCTGTGTTTTCTAGGCGGCCATGTTGAGCCAGATGAGACGGTAAACAATTCAGTTTCTGGAAAAGATTTTATCAGAATACAGTCAGTCTGCCAGGATGAACCTTTTATTGTGTGTGTGTGTGTGTGTGTGTGTGTGTGTGTGTTTAGCTGCTGGATGCAGGCCTCAGGGAGTTACAGGAGGAGACTGGACTGAAACTGGAACAACAGGAAGTTTCTCCAAAAATACTGGGACTCTGGGAGGTGAGACGGTCACACAGACAGACAGAGAGACAGACAGACAGACAGACAGTCAGACAGTCAGACAGGTTGATTGCCACGAAACAACAAACATATGATAAAAAAATCAAACCGGATTCATGAAACAATTTTTTAAATTTAATTTCATGAAACAGAGTGAAAATAATAAACGAATGTTTCAACAATCATTCTCAACATGTTTTGATTCTTGAATCAATTATTTGTTCACTGTTTTCTTAAATAAGCTGTTTTGCTGAATCAATGATGTGTTTTGTTGTATTAGTTCACAGAAGTGTTTAAAAGCTGTACTTTAATGTGTTTGTTGGGATTTCTTTTACCTTTAAATCGTGGCAGGCACCAGGCAGCTATGGAAGGTAGATTCTTTTCTTAAGGCTAACAGTTTCCCCCTGCTTCCAGTCTTTGTGCTAAGCTAGGCTAAATGTGTGTTGACTGTTTAATGTGATTACATTTATACATCTCCTCTCCGTCTGTCTGTCTTTCAGTCGGTGTACCCCCCCATGCTGTCCAGAGGACTTCCTCAGAGACATCACATCGTCATCTACATGCTGCTGCTGTCCTCCCTGTCTCACCTGCAGCTGCAGGTACTCTGTGATGCGGTTTGATGCTCCAGCAGAACATGTGACAGTCTGACCCCTTCATGTTGTGTCGTCCTCTCTGCTCGTGTCCCCCTGCAGGCGTCTCTGAGCCCGTCTCCCGCTGAGGTCAGTGCCTGTCTGTGGGCCGACAGCCGGCTGGTCAGAGCCATCGTGTCCGCCGTGGATGGAGGGGAGGGCGAGGTTCAGGTCGACGGCCTGCCGGGCAGCATCAGGTATCGCAGCTGCTGATTACATTAGATGTTTTCATACTGATGCTGCTGTGACCTTGACCTCCGGCTGTGTCTCCAGTGTGTCGCAGGTTTCCACAGAAGGAGCTCTGAGCGACTCCACGCTGCCGGTGTCAGTGCTGATCAGCAGGGCTCCGGTCAGCGGCCCAGACGTGGAACGGGTCAGCACCGGGACCAAGTTCGCCCTGGAGCTGTGGCTGAAGAGCCTGGAGACCTCTGACCTCTGACCTTGCTGTCCTGCAGGCATCAGGAGGAGCTGTTCTGGTTCTGATTAATGACTTTGGATTTGAAGTGACTGTAACAGCAGCTGAGGCTTCAGGCCAGCAGGGGGCAGCACCGACACGGTGACATGTGGACCTCCACACGGGCCTCAAATGCAGTGAAGAACCGCGGACCTCAGGAGGACCTGATGTTCTCTCATTAAAACTGTACACATGGTGGGTTTAATTATCTGTTCCAGTGTTCATAAAGTTAATACATGTATGTTTGATTTATGAATGAATACATTAAAAAAACCTGGCTACAGTTTTATATTGACCGTGAAGAAAGAGCTAAAAATCAACAATAAGATGGAGGAAATATCGTCCAATCAAATCACCTCTGCACCCACATGTCCATGACTGCATGCTACTGATGATGTCATACAACAGAAAACAACAGTCATGAAAAGATCCGTGACGTGAAACTACTTAGTTTCAAAATGAAAGAGAACAGGACACGGTCGAGTGTCTCTGACCGCGTCACACAAACATTCATGCACTGAAGACGCACACTGACACACACACACACACACACGCAGGGCACCAACTGCTCATCAGGAACAATTTGGGGTTCAGTGACATGCAGCTGGGATTCGAACCAGCGAGCTCCTGATTACTAGACAACCCGCTCCACCTCCTGAGATACAGCCGTCAGTGTGTGTCAGTGTGTGTGTCTGTGTGTGTGTCTATGTGTGTGTCTGTGTGTGTGTCAGTGTGTGTGTCTGTGTGTGTGTCTGTGTGTGTGTCTGTGTGTGTGTCTATGTGTGTGTCTGTGTGTGTGTCTATGTGTGTGTCTGTGTGTGTGTCAGTGTGTGTCAGTGTGTGTCTGTGTGTGTGTCTGTGTGTGTGTCTATGTGAACAGCGCATACACAACAGATGTAAGTGTAAATAAAGCTTCATAAGGACGTAAAACAGGAGAAACTAATACAAACATAAACATTTACAGTTTTTTTCTTTATTACTTTAAAATCACTTTTCATTCTGACGTCACATCCAGCGCTTCTCAAATGAATCACTGTTAGTGGGGAAACAGCGCCCCCTGCGCTCTAACGGCTGGTAGCGCTCAGAGTCTGTGGCGGAATGAGGTACTGCACCCTGTCAGCAGCAGGTGGAGGTGATGGCGTCATCAGCTCGGTGTCAGTCACTGAAACTGAAGGAACGAGACAATAAAGTGATGAAGTCACTCTGCAGACAGACTTCAGGTGAAGATTCAAACATCTGACGTTTCAGCTTCCAAGGTATGACGATGTGACGTCGGTGACGTCGCTACGTGAACGTGTCTGTGTTTGAGAGACGTTCGTCTTTTGGCGGCCATTTTATATTCCACCATAACAGAATTCTGTGTTTTCGTTCATGGTGAACATCATCATGAGACAAACCTGATGCTGACAGCGGTTTAAAGACGGGCGTGCCTCAAGGACTGAGCGCTTATGTAATTTATTATATTATATATTAGTACTTTTGTAATTTATTAATGAGTACTTGTACTTTTAGCGGGTCTGAAGCTCAACATGCTGTCAGAGATGTGATGATAACCTCCTGTCATCACGACTCTGGATCAGTTTTAATTGTTCAGTTCGTCAGTTCATCATGTTTTATATGAGACCATTAGAACAGAGCAGAGATGTGTCCGCTGCTGTCCAGCTCGGTTCAGCAGATATCACGTTAAATACATAGTTCAGTTATGGCGGGAAGTAAAATGGCCGCCACGAAGAACCTGTGTGATGCTCAGTGGGCCGTGCAGACTGTAGGATCTGTTCTCAGGTCAGCTGGACTGTGACGGAACATCAGAACATCTGTCTGTCTTTCACACGAAACAAGTTCTCTCACAAAGTCACTTTGAGTTCTTGAAAGTGAAGTTGTTTTTAAAACAGTTTTTAGCCCAGAAGATAAACAGACTTTAACTTGTTGCTGAGTCATTCTCCTTCTCTACACTACTTAGACTGATGTTAACTTTTAGACTCACTGTCAAAACACAAAGCAGCTTAAAAGACATTTAGAAAATGGCAGTAAACATTTATCTTTCACTCTAACTGTGATATCCAGATGCAGTTCTATGAATGTGGGACCTGAAAATGTTTCCTGTCAGCTGCTCTGCTGTGTGGAGCCTCACCTGGGCTCACCTGGGCCCCCGGCTCACCAGGGCCCCTGCCTCACCTGGGCTCCCGGCTCACCTGGGCTCACCTGGCTCACCTGGGCTCCCAGCTCACCTGGGCTCCCGGCTCACCTGGGCTCACCTGGCTCACCTGGGCTCCCAGCTCACCTGGGCTCCTGGCTCACCTGGGCTCACGTGGGCCCCTGCCTCACCTGGGCCCCCGCCTCACCTGGGCCTTCAGGGGGCAGCACAGACCAGACTGTACCTCCACTGTGCAGACGTTACATCATGTTTTTCGATCAGGTGATGAACGTTGAGAGAACCACAGCAGCTTGTTTCTGAGCTGCAGTGAGTCAAAGAGGCGTTCAGGTGAATCACTGCTGATACAAAATGAATCACCTCAATGAAACATCAGAACCGGCTGAGCCCGGTGACGCCCCAGAAACTGTTTGTTCTGCTGCTGTTTGCAGGACGAGAGCAAACATTAATAACTCCATATTTAGATAAAGAGGAGCTGTTATAAAGTGTCACAGTCAGTCAGTCAGTCAGTCAGCAGACTGAACATGAACACACCGTGTTTCTTCTTCATTAGAAGATTAAAGCCATAAATGTTCAATACTAAATAGCATTATCATCATCAGGGATTATTGTTACAGACTGCTGGCAAGATTAGACAGAAAATATAACGTGTCAATAAATCAAATCAATATATTTAAATAATAATAGATAACTGTAGGTTTTTGTTCCTTCTGGTTTCTGGAAATATATTAAATTACATATTATGTGGCACCGATCAGGTCCGACTAATTCAGGGTCCATTTTAAAGCTGTAATTCTTCATTTTTGTTCAGAGACACAAAACTGAACCTCCAGTTCACCTGAATTAACCGGTGCCGCCCAGGTCTCAGGTCTCAGGGCTCAGGTCAGAACAGTGAATGGAAAAGTTAAAGTCAACAGAGTGTTGACAGAACGGCCGAGCCCTGCCGCCCGTCAAACGCTGATTGATAACAAGCACACTGCAGCTGTAACTGATCACCTGTCAGGTGACGACAGTCTGTACGTCGTGATGAAGCCCCGCCTCCTCCCCTCAGTCATCAGTCGCTCTGTTTTTCTGTCTGTTTTGGTTTTTACAGGTTTCTGAAGATGTTAAATCATGAAGCGGTCACAGAGGGGCGGAGCCAGTGGAGCTGAGGTGCAATGAGCAAACGTCAACCTCCACACCTGACTGTGATAGGCTGAGGCATCTGTCAATCAAGCTACACCCCAAAACACGGACATCCTGCAGCCCACCTACTTTTTATTTATTATTATTTTTTGTATTCCACTTCCTGTTTCAAACCTGAGCAGACAGCCAGAGAGCTGCGTGTTTTATCAGCAGCTTAATGTTAAACATTATGAAAAATAAAGGTAGAGATGATTCGCGTCAGTCATGAATGATTTGTTATTTTGCTTAATTCGTTGATCAGGAAGCTGAATCACAAACATTGATTTATCATGTTTCACCCAAAATGTAATAATCAATTAATATTTTATTAATAGTGTCATTTTGAATCAACACATTATAATAAGCTAATGTCCTGGAAAACTGGACTGATGTATTGAGACACTGGTCCATAAAGGTTTGGATTGAACGGACTCTGACCCGTCACCAGAACAGTCAGATGATAATTAATAATAATGTCATCTGCTCTGCTGATAATCAGCCTGTCGCTGTGATTCACCGGATTTCACACTAATTAAAGACCTGAATATAAAATATGTCACGAGATATCGAAACTCGAAGTGGTAGAATTCTACTAGCCTACAACTAACTCAGCTAGCGTACAGCTAACTCGACTAGCGTACAGCTAACTCAGCTAGCGTACAGCTAACTCAGCTAGCGTACAGCTAACTCAACTAGCGTACAGCTAACTCAGCTAGGGTACAGCTAACTCAACTAGCGTACAGCTAACTCAACTAGCGTACAGCTAACTCAGCTAGGGTACAGCTAACTCAACTAGCGTACAGCTAACTCAGCTAGGGTACAGCTAACTCAGCTAGGGTACAGCTAACTCAACTAGCGTACAGCTAACTCAGCTAGGGTACAGCTAACTCAACTAGCGTACAGCTAACTCAGCTAGGGTACAGCTAACTCAACTAGCGTACAGCTAACTCAACTAGCGTACAGCTAACTCAGCTAGGGTACAGCTAACTCAGCTAGGGTACAGCTAACTCAGCTAGCACACAGCTAACTCAGCTAGCTCACAGCTAACTCAGCTAGCGTACAGCTAACTCAGCTAGCGTACAGCTAACTCAGCTAGCGTACAGCTAACTCAGCTAGCACACAACTAACTCAGCTAGCATACAGCTAACTCAGCTAGCACACAGCTAACTCAGCTAGCGTACAGCTAACTCATCTAGCGTACAGCTAACTCAGCTAGCATACAGCTAACTCAGCTAGCACACAACTAACTCAGCTAGCATACAGCTAACTCAGCTAGGGTTAGATGAAGAGAAAATGACTGAATGGAAACTCTCCATGTGATGATATTTATTCACAAAGCCGTCACTGAACATAAAGTCATAAACACATCACAGAAACATGTTTTATGTCCGTTCCTGTTTGAGTCATTGAGGCAGCCCAGCGAGCAGAGCCCGGCCCAGCGAGCAGAGCCCGAGGCAGGGCCCGGCCCAGCGAGCAGAGCCCGAGGCAGGGCCCGGCCCAGCGAGCAGGGCCCGAGGCAGAGCCCGGCCCAGCGAGCAGGGCCCGGCCCAGCGAGCAGGGCCCGAGGCAGGGCCCGGCCCAGCGAGCAGGGCCCGAGGCAGGGCCCGGCCCAGTTTCTTTATCAGCTCCATCATCTCATATCAAACACTTCGTCCACGCCTCGGCTTCTCTTTCTGTCTTTGTGAGGCTCTTTTGTGAAGCAGCCGTTTTGTTGTCACAAATAAAGCTGGATGACTTTGGTTAAAATCAAACCCGGAACAAAGAGGATCCACTTTCCTGCTTCAAGACACCAAACAGAACAAACTGGGCCAGTGAGGCTGCTGCCAGACTGAAACCTGATTATTACCAGCAGCTGCAGCAGATAACAGCTGAGCTCAGATACAGAATCACCTCAGACCTCAGACGAGGGTTTTATAAAGAATTAAAATATATAGGAGTCATTTAAAAAGCTCATGTTGTACAATTGATACAGAAACAATATGGCAAATTAAAATCAATATATTTTCTTATTAAGCATTTTATGTATCCGACAGATGTTTGAGACGAAAACACATCGTCAATGGGATCGATTATTGATATCAGTGTCAGCTGATCTCACACTGTAAAATGATTATAGACGAGTTTTATATCAAACATGATCTCAAGTCTGAACATTTATAACTGAGATGGTTCTGAAACAACAGAAGATTTGTATTGATATCATTATTAATCTTTTAAATTATAAACCATAATGACCGTGGTGACAATATCACAACTAATTAACAATATATATTGTTTATATTTATACATTTTAGTATAATATCAGTAAAACTAAAATGCTTTTTGTATCATGTGTTTTTTAAAGAGATATAAAACATGAGCAAATAATAAATACATGTGAATATTATGAATGTAAGTGTCAGAATAATAAAAACAAAACAAACACAAATAGTTGAATCAAACAATGAAATAATTCAGATGTATTATAATAATAATAATAATAATAATAACTGGTATAATGATGCAGTGGGAATACAAATCTATTTAACTAACAGGGAAAATATTCTCTTAATCATAATAACTTTTATATGTAAGTTTGTTAGAATTTAAAACAATATTTTTGGTGTGATTATTTAAAAACCGCAAAGAATAAAGTTGATTTTGGAGAATGTTTATAAAAATGTCACTGTTGTGTTTTAAATAAAGTTTCTGACAATAAATACAAGATTAAAAACAAAAACAAAACAAGTTTTCAGTCAGATGAGGATTAAAAAGTATAAAGACAGAAACAACACAGTGTGTTCAGAGTGAAGATCTGAGGTGACGTCACGGCTCCGCTGGTCCCGTCATGCTGCTCGGTTATTGGGTCACCGTGTACGTCCCGGTCCGGTTCTTCATCGGCCTGTTCAGGTCATCCTGGAACAGATGAATTAACGGATCAGTACTAATGTGTCATTCAGAATGAATAAAGTGGAACTAGAGGTCAATAATTAGTTCTAACCAATCAATATTATACTCTGACTCACAGTGAGTCAGCAGGTTAACAAAGACACCTGAAGACTGAAGTCAGTAAACTCTCTCTGATGGTTCCCGTCTGAATGTGACTCATCAGAACACAAACACAACAACGACCACATGAGTTGAACACACTCAGATTAAGACGAGGCGTAACGCAGCTCTTGCACCAGCAGTGTTCTGGCTGCAGTTCTGGCTGCAGCTGGACTGAGGTTCTTTAATATAAACAACCTCTGAATCTCTGCAGACTGTTGACAGATGACCTGGAGCTGGATCTGTTCTGCTGGTTCTGTCAGAACCGACTCCGTACAGTTTGACTGCATTAATGTCAATGGATGAATTCTGAGGACGAGACTCTTTCTCAGGAGTCACATTACAACACACACACATACACACACACACACACACACACACACACACACACAGGGCAGAGTGTGTGTGTGTGTGTGTGTGTGTGTGTGTGTGTCTTTATGGGGACATATCAGTCTTTGTGTGTTATGGAGGACCAGCTCCTGATGAACCACCCACTTCCTTGTGAGTCCTCGTTAGGAAGTTAGCATGGTGGCGTGTGTTTGACTCCGTGTGGTGTTTGACTCCGTGAGGTGTTTGACTCCGTGAGGTGTTTGACTCCGTGAGGTGTTTGACTCTGTGTGGTGTTTGACTCCGTGAGGTGTTTGACTCCGTGTGGTGTTTGACTCCGTGTGGTGTTTGACTCTGTGAGGTGTTTGACTCTGTGTGGTGTTTGACTCCGTGAGGTGTTTGACTCTGTGTGGTGTTTGACTCCGTGTGGTGTTTGACTCACGTGAGGTGTTTGACTCTGTGAGGTGTTTGACTCTGTGTGGTGTTTGACTCCGTGTGGTGTTTGACTCACGTGAGGTGTTTGACTCTGTGTGGTGTTTGACTCTGTGAGGTGTTTGACTCTGTGAGGTGTTTGACTCTGTGTGGTGTTTGACTCTGTGTGGTGTTTGACTCACGTGTGGTGTTTGACTCTGTGTGGTGTTTGACTCCGTGTGGTGTTTGACTCCGTGAGGTGTTTGACTCCGTGTGGTGTTTGACTCACGTGTGGTGTTTGACTCTGTGAGGTGTTTGACTCTGTGTGGTGTTTGACTCTGTGTGGTGTTTGACTCCGTGTGGTGTTTGACTCCGTGTGGTGTTTGACTCACGTGTGGTGTTTGACTCTGTGAGGTGTTTGACTCTGTGTGGTGTTTGACTCTGTGTGGTGTTTGACTCCGTGTGGTGTTTGACTCACGTGAGGTGTTTGACTCTGTGTGGTGTTTGACTCACGTGTGGTGTTTGACTCTGTGAGGTGTTTGACTCTGTGTGGTGTTTGACTCCGTGAGGTGTTTGACTCTGTGTGGTGTTTGACTCCGTGTGGTGTTTGACTCACGTGAGGTGTTTGACTCTGTGTGGTGTTTGACTCTGTGAGGTGTTTGACTCTGTGTGGTGTTTGACTCTGTGAGGTGTTTGACTCTGTGTGGTGTTTGACTCCGTGTGGTGTTTGACTCACGTGAGGTGTTTGACTCTGTGAGGTGTTTGACTCTGTGTGGTGTTTGACTCTGTGAGGTGTTTGACTCTGTGTGGTGTTTGACTCTGTGTGGTGTTTGACTCTGTGTGGTGTTTGACTCTGTGTGGTGTTTGACTCCGTGTGGTGTTTGACTCCGTGTGGTGTTTGACTCCGTGTGGTGTTTGACTCCGTGAGGTGTTTGACTCTGTGAGGTGTTTGACTCTGTGTGGTGTTTGACTCCGTGAGGTGTTTGACTCCGTGTGGTGTTTGACTCCGTGTGGTGTTTGACTCCGTGTGGTGTTTGACTCACGTGAGGTGTTTGACTCTGTGTGGTGTTTGACTCTGTGTGGTGTTTGACTCCGTGAGGTGTTTGACTCCGTGAGGTGTTTGACTCTGTGAGGTGTTTGACTCTGTGTGGTGTTTGACTCCGTGAGGTGTTTGACTCTGTGTGGTGTTTGACTCCGTGTGGTGTTTGACTCACGTGAGGTGTTTGACTCTGTGAGGTGTTTGACTCTGTGTGGTGTTTGACTCCGTGTGGTGTTTGACTCACGTGAGGTGTTTGACTCTGTGTGGTGTTTGACTCTGTGAGGTGTTTGACTCTGTGTGGTGTTTGACTCCGTGTGGTGTTTGACTCCGTGTGGTGTTTGACTCACGTGTGGTGTTTGACTCTGTGTGGTGTTTGACTCTGTGTGGTGTTTGACTCCGTGAGGTGTTTGACTCCGTGTGGTGTTTGACTCCGTGTGGTGTTTGACTCTGTGTGGTGTTTGACTCACGTGTGGTGTTTGACTCCGTGAGGTGTTTGACTCACGTGAGGTGTTTGACTCACGTGTGGTGTTTGACTCCGTGAGGTGTTTGACTCCGTGTGGTGTTTGACTCCGTGTGGTGTTTGACTCTGTGAGGTGTTTGACTCTGTGTGGTGTTTGACTCTGTGTGGTGTTTGACTCCGTGAGGTGTTTGACTCCGTGAGGTGTTTGACTCACGTGTGGTGTTTGACTCACGTGTGGTGTTTGACTCCGTGAGGTGTTTGACTCCGTGTGGTGTTTGACTCCGTGTGGTGTTTGACTCTGTGTGGTGTTTGACTCACGTGTGGTGTTTGACTCCGTGAGGTGTTTGACTCACGTGAGGTGTTTGACTCCGTGTGGTGTTTGACTCTGTGAGGTGTTTGACTCTGTGTGGTGTTTGACTCCGTGTGGTGTTTGACTCACTAGTGGTGTTTGACTCCGTGTGGTGTTTGACTCTGTGAGGTGTTTGACTCACGTGTGGTGTTTGACTCCGTGAGGTGTTTGACTCCGTGTGGTGTTTGACTCCGTGTGGTGTTTGACTCCGTGTGGTGTTTGACTCCGTGTGGTGTTTGACTCCGTGAGGTGTTTGACTCTGTGTGGTGTTTGACTCTGTGTGGTGTTTGACTCACTAGTGGTGTTTGACTCCGTGAGGTGTTTGACTCCGTGTGGTGTTTGACTCACGTGTGGTTTGCCGTTGGGCCCTTCGAAGCGGCTGTGTGTGGTGTACAGAGGGATGTCGTCTCCGTGGGTCAGCTGGTCGTAGGGGCTGAAGCCTTTGTAGCGCCCCCTGTAGCAGCAACACCAAACCAGCTGCAGAGGAAAATACTGACTGTTAGCAATAAGAAGACTGGAAGATCTAAGAGAGGAATAGAGAACAATCTGTGGTTTACTCAGTTTATTTAACGGATTCAACAAATACAAAAGAGATAATAAGGAATGACTCCACTGCCTCAGCTTCCTCGACCCCACGCTGACAGTGTGAAGCTCAAAGTCTGTTTGTTAAACGGGAGTGTTGTATGTTTCCACTCACAGCTTCTCTGTTGATCAGTGGGCTAAAAGATGATGGACAGCATTATCTGTCATCTTAATGTAGCTTATGGATTATCATTATCAAACATGTTTTTTTTTTCAGCTCTAGCAGTAAGACAACAGCTAACGTTAGCTAACACATGCTAAAGTCATTTATACAGCTTACAATCAGCAACACATCTGAGCTTCCCTCTGAGTCAGATGTAAATGGCCGCCATGTGAATCCTGTCTACTGGAAGAAAACATGCTGGTGTGAAAGGACTGTGGAAACAAGCTCCTGAGATAAGTGGGCTAGCTGTTCAGGCTAGCTGTTTCCCCCTGTTGCAGGCTTTATGCTAAGCTAGGCTAACCCAGAGACTGAAACCAATATGAATATCTCGGACAGAAATGGGTAGTTCTGAACTCACCAGTCCGATCAGCAGCAGGATCAGCAGCAGCAGAACCAGAGCAGCCAGAACCAGCAGAGCGATCCCCCAACCAGGAACACCGCCGCCACCAGCCCGGGGCGGGGCCACAGACGAACTCTGGGATGTTATTGGTTTATTTGTGGAAACAAAACCTGGTGATCTGCTTGTCATTGTGTTTGAGGATCCATGTGTGGCTGCCGTGGTGTTCCTGGTTTCATTGGCTATGTTGGAACCATTTGTTGTGGTGTGGTTACTGGGAGGACTGGCGGTGGGTCCTGGCGTTGTGACATTACTGGGAGGACTGGCGGTGGGTCCTGGCGTTGTGACATTACTGGGAGGACTGGTGGTGGGTCCTGGCGTTGTGTCATTGCTGGGAGGACTGGGGGTGGGTCCTGGTGTTGTGTCGTTACTGGGAGAACTGGCGGTGGGTCCTGGCGTTGTGTCGTTACTGGGAGGACTGGCGGTGGGTCCTGGCGTTGTGTCGTTGCTGGGAGAACTGGCAGTGGGTCCTGGCATTGTTTCGTTACTGGGAGAACTGGCAGTGGGTCCTGGCGTTGTGTCGTTACTGGGAGGACTGGCAGTGGGTCCTGGCGTTGTGTCGTTGCTGGGAGAACTGGCAGTGGGTCCTGGCATTGTTTCGTTACTGGGAGGACTGGCGGTGGGTCCTGGCGTTGTGTCGTTGCTGGGAGAACTGGCAGTGGGTCCTGGCGTTGTGTCGTTGCTGGGAGGACTGGCGGTGGGTCCTGGCGTTGTGTCGTTGCTGGGAGGACTGGCGGTAGGTCCTGGCGTTGTGTCATTGCTGGGAGGACTGGCAGTGGGTCCTGGCGTTGTGTCATTACTGGGAGGACTGGCGGTGGGTCCTGGCGTTGTGTCATTACTGGGAGGACTGGCGGTGGGTCCTGGTGTTGTGTCATTACTGGGAGGACTGGCGGTGGGTCCTGGCGTTGTGTCATTGCTGGGAGGACTGGCGGTAGGTCCTGGCGTTGTGTCGTTGCTGGGAGAACTGGCAGTGGGTCCTGGCGTTGTGTCATTACTGGGAGGACTGGCGGTAGGTCCTGGCGTTGTGTCGTTGCTGGGAGGACTGGCGGTGGGTCCTAGCGTTGTGTCGTTGCTGGGAGGACTGGCGGTAGGTCCTGGCGTTGTGTCGTTGCTGGGAGGACTGGCGGTGGGTCCTAGCGTTGTGTCGTTGCTGGGAGGACTGGCAGTGGGTCCTGGCGTTGTGTCGTTGCTGGGAGGACTGGCGGTAGGTCCTAGCGTTGTGTCGTTGCTGGGAGGACTGGCGGTAGGTCCTGGCGTTGTGTCGTTGCTGGGAGGACTGGCGGTGGGTCCTAGCGTTGTGTCGTTGCTGGGAGGACTGGCGGTGGGTCCTGGCGTTGTGACATTACTGGGAGGACTGGTGGCGGGTCCTGGTGTTGAAACATCTTGACTGCTTGTAACTGATGGGGTGGTTGTCATGGCAACAGGAGTTGTAGTGGAAGACACTAAAGAAGAAGAGAATATGTTGCTGTGATTTCTCTGTTTGAAAGAACCAATCACAGCGCTGGTTTATCTGTGATAGGCTAATATCGACCGATAAAATCAGCCTACAGATAAATCAGTCGGGCTCTACTAATTTACAATTTGCATTGTTTCCTTCAAGGAGTTTAGATGGTAAAACATTCAAAGGGGTCATGTAACTTAAATAATCCTGCTTGTAGTGTATTGTGTGAGAAACATGAGAAACCTGCCTGAATAAACTCCACTGCTACAGTGTAAATAAGTACTTACTCATTACTGTAATACAGTTATAAAAAGAGGGTCAGAAGTAGGGACAGAAGGAAGATAACTGGATAAAATGGAATTGTAGAGTTAGAACTGTCCCAGTTATGGTTCAGGTGTCCTGCAGTAATGTCTTTGGGAGGTGTACAGGTGTGTCGGGGCAGGTGGAGCTCCCATTGGGCCTGTTTAACAAATCACCTGCTGGACGTATCAATGTAGTTAGATTTAATAAGCTTTTAGTTCTCAGTATTTTTTTCTGCATAGTTTTCCCTCTGACACTAACACAGCTGAATGAAGACAGACAGAATTTAAGATTAGTTTTAACAATTAAACAGAAGCACCAACATGAAGTTCAACATGAAGTTTCCAGCAGAAATATTCTCTGGTTTCTTGGTCTTATAAATGTTCAGCTTGTCTTTGTGACACTGAGCTGTTTGTGTTTCAGACTGTGGGATAAAAGTACATTTTTATAGAGGGATCAATATGTCTGTTAATATAGAAATGACCTGGCAGATTGATGAACAATGAGCATTATCATTAGTCGCAGCCTAAATCCAATCACAGACTCACTCACTGAACCTTCTAAAAACTCCTCAGCTGTGTTTTTCCCTTCAGTCCGTCTGAGGGAAGAGAAATCTGTCCGATCTCTTCGACCTCCTTATTTAGTTTTTGGTTCTCCAGATATTCTGTTTTCATTCCACTTGGAGCTGCGATCAAACTAAACATTCAAAGGTATCAAACGTGAGCTGAGAGTGTTTTCATACCTGAGGCCGTGACGCTGAGAGCGATCCAGAGTGTGAGCAGCGTCTCCATCTTTCTGCAGGAAATCCGACAGTTAGTGACAAAGATCTCAGTGTGAGCGGCTGCCGGAGTCTGTTTCCACCTGGAGAAAGACTCCTTTATACACCTGCCTCACCTGCACACAGGTGGAGGAGGGAGGGGGAGGGAGGGGGAGGGAAGGGGCGGGCTCACTCCCATCATGCCTCAGGACCGTCAGCAGGAACAGGGCTCCACACTGTGGTCACAGTTTGGAGCTGATGTAAAGTTTCCTCATTAAAGTTTCAAGTTCATGAAGGAATAAATTCCAGTCAATCCTGAAAACGTGTGAGCAAGAAGCTGCTGCCGTCCTCTGGTTCCATCACTGAGTCATATTTCTATTGTTTGTTTATTAATGTTAAGAGGGCTTTTAGTGGATCATCAATCAAAAACTCAGATTCAGTTTACTGATAAAAAAACAGAAAGCTGCTTCATTTTAATTCCCTTATCCCATAATTAAGAGATTATAAAAAGTTGTTGCTGATTAATATTCAGTTCACTTACAACTTCTGTCAGCTCCTTTTAGTTTAGTTCTGTTGGTAATGTGCAGTTATTCTCTTGCTTTCTGACCTCTGATGTCAGAAACACAAACACAAGTGATGTAAAGTAAAATGAATACATTAGAAAATGAAAAAATGAATGGAAAAGTAACTAAACTGTAAATTATTAGAAAAACAAACTAGCAGTTTGCTACATAATACATGTATTAATGCCTGTATTTATTTCTTGGTTCCTTTTGAATGTCATAGTGGTTATTTAGTCATTTCTTCTTTATTTTGACTCTCCTGGTCCTCCGTATCTCAGCTGAGAGGCCGGAGAGCAAACCTGTGGAACCAGCCGTGATTGGCTGAGTCAATCAAAGGTAATGTTCCCAACACAAACTTGTCTGTAATTCTTTTATATGAATCAGTATGAAACATTCTGTTTATATGTTCACAGTAAAAGTCTTAAAGGGATAGTTAGTGTTTTTTGAAGTGGGGTCATATAAAGTACATATCTATAGTGGATCTGTTTCCTGTAATCAGCGATCAGCGCAGCCTCAGTTTGGAGCAGCAGAGAGCCGCTCCAGCCCAGACGCTCAGCGCTGTACTGCAGTGAACGGGTCCAGAGAAAAAGAGAATTTAACCACCTAAAACAATCTATATCAGTTCAAGTGTACGTTGTATAGAGAGAATTCACAGCGCTTCACATCGCCGTCAGACCACCCTTTCTTTTGGCACTACATTTTCTGAACCGTAGAACCTCCGTATCCCTACGCATTATCTGCAGCTGGGCCTCACACTGTATTTCGCTGCTCGCAGATAATTAATAAAGCTGAGCTTATAAAGTGTACTTTATATGACCCCACTTCAAAAAACACTAACTATCCCTTTAAGACTTTCAGTCTAAACATCTGATAACGAGCCGATGTGTTCATAATCATGTGATCTGTAGTTTCATGGATCTGATGTAGTTTTCTTGTTTCCAGTGAATCCTGAGCCTCACTGTGTTAATGTGCTGATCACAGCAGCACCTGGTGGAGGGCGGAGGAAGTGCAGCGGACGTTAAACGAGCGAGACGATGGAGAGTTTATATGCTGTTTATTGATTATCAGACAGAAGATCAAAGTGAATCTGAAGGCAGGAAACTGTGATGATGTCATGAGGACAGGATGATGATGATGATGTCATTAGTTTAGCTGTAGGCGTCTTTCTCAGTCTGTGATTGGCTGGATGGTGCAGCCACTGGGAGAACAGGGGTCAATGTAGGCTGGACAGGCTCCGCCCCCAACTCACCTGAAGAGAAGAATACAGGAATTTAATGATTTTAGTGAAATTAAGGACAGAAGAAGAAACAGAGTGGAGGTGGACTGAATAGAGTCTACTGGACTCTTCTGGACTCTACTGGACTCTGCTGGACTCTACTGGACTCTGCTGAACTCTACTGGGCTCTTCTGGACTCTACTGGGCTCTACTGGACTCTACTGGACTCTGCTGGACTCTTCTGGACTCTACTGGACTCTGCTGGACTCTACTGGACTCTTCTGGACTCTACTGGACTCTGCTGGACTCTTCTGGACTCTACTGGACTCTGCTGGACTCTACTGGACTCTACTGGACTCTACTGGACTCTGCTGGACTCTTCTGGACTCTACTGGACTCTGCTGGACTCTTCTCACCTCTCAGCCTGGTCAGTTTTGTTCCCAGTTGGTTCCAGAAGGAGCAGGAGTTCTGACTCAGACCCTGACGATGTCGCAGGGCGGGGCTTAGCTCCAGGTAGGTGGGCGGGGCGTCAGAGGACTGGACCTGCTGCCAGCGGGGAAGAACTGACTCCGCCCACATACGAGATGGGTTCGGGTCCCTGAGAACCCAAAACAGGAACAATGAACTTGAGTATGGAAAGCTTTTCTCATTGATCAATAAATGAAGCTGAGTAATTGATTATTGTTGTCTGACCCGGTCCGGATGAAGCTGGAGACGTAGGTCATCATGGCCAGAGAGAGGCGTCGATCAGAGGGGGTGAAACGCTGAGAGCTCATTGGATGATGAGGAGTCCCAAACACAAACTGAACGTCCAGAGGAACAGACACGTCAGCCCTGCACAGGAAACAGTCATCAATATAAACACTGATCAGTGGCGATCAGAACACAGTCGTCAGGGACGATGACATCATGTATGAGTCGTCAGTACCTGTCGTGAGCGCTGGAGGCCGGCTGGTGGTACAGGAAGACGTTAGCTTTGCTGTTAGCCCAGTGGCTAACCATCTGTAGACTGGGACAGATGATGAACAGATCTCTGCCACACACACACACACACACACACACACACACACACACACATTATCATCGTGCAGTGTGTGAGATGATGTCACAGTAGATTTATTAATAGTTATTAATATAAAGTACAACTGTGAAACATGAAAGTCAGAAATGACAATGTGTCACATTTAATAACTGAATTCATGGATTTATTATGTTAGATGGTTTATAAACATTTCTTTAGTCATTTCCTTATTTTTGGTTTTGTCGGGTTCAGTCCTTCATATCTGAGCTGTCACAGCGGAGACCCAACCAGTGACGTCCAGCTGTGATTGGCTGAGACACCTGTCCATCAAGGTCTGGCTGTCTGTCATCAGTGTGTGTCATCACAAGGTGTGAGCGTGGGTTCTGACCTGGTGGCGTTGTTGAGTGCTCTGGAGAACAGGTTGTATCCAGCAGCTGACGGGCTGTGATCCAGAGAGTAGAACCAGGCCGCCGCCTCCTTCAGCACGTCACTTCCTGTGGCTCCTCCCAGCGAGCGACTCAGAGCCTCGTAAAACGCCGTCTTACCGTCCGCTCGACCCTGCAGCGCCTCAAAGTCCTGAGAAGACGACCACAAACATTTAGAACTGAGATTCTTTTTGTCATCGATCTCGCTTCAACGCTCAGTCAGTCTCCAGCTTCTCCTTTATTCCAGAGTTAAAATACATTTTCAATCCTTTATCACCCCAGAATATAATCAACAGATTATTGATAAGGAAAGTAATTGTTAGTTGCAACCTTAATGAAAAGCTTTCGTTCACACAGGATGAACACAGACACTAGCAGCAGACTGTCTGCGTGACCTCTGACCTTTATCCTGCGAGCTCGGTCGATCAGGCCGTCGTGTTCAGATGTTCCCTGCAGCAGGTCGACTCTGTGGAAGGACTGCGAGTCGGACTGACGGACCGGAGACCAGGACTGAAACGGACCGCTGACGGCCAGCAGCTGACACACACACACACACACACACACACACACACACACACACACACGCACACACACACGCACACACACACAGGTCAGACACACTTCCCTCTTTCAGACCTTCATGATAAGATCCTGGACTTGAACTCTACCTTTGTCTGAGCAGCGTTGAGCGTGTGAACGGGCGTCGCTCTGAGGCAGGCGGCCATCTTGTCAAGGTCAGTGAGGTCACAGCCGAGCTCTCGGGCCAGATCGACCGCCTGCTGCCTGGAGATGGAGGGAGTCTGAAGCAGTGATGGAGAGAAGACAGAACCGCCCTGCAGGAGCAACAAGAACAACAGCAGAACTATGAAGTAAACACGGTCTGGTCCAGCTGAGTGTCAGCTGACGGCACATCGGGTCGTCAGAGCAGCTCAGTGACTGACGGGAGGAAGAGGAGACTGAGAGGAGGAGATGAAGGAGTTCTCACCATCAGCATCATCCGCTGGAACAGAGGAGAGGAGGAGGACGAGAGGTGAAGGCTGGTGATGTCAGCACCACGTCGCTCCGCCCCGACCGTCACTCTACTGTTGTCTCCGCCCACCAGAGAGATGTGGGCGTTAACCCAACGAAGCACCGCCTCCTGGTCCGACAGACCGTAGTTACCAGGGAGACCAGGTGAGCCTGCACATACAGTATTGATTAATTAGATGTGTCTTCATTTATTGATCCATTTCTTCATGTGTGTTCTCACCTGTGCTCAGGAATCCCAGCGCCGCCGTTCTGTAGCTGGCTGTCACCACGACGATGTGACCCGCAGCAGCGAGGGTGGAGCCATCCAACAGGCCTGGGCTCTGATTGGCTGAAGGGTTGAAGAAGAAAACCAGGACTGGGACACGCCCCGTCTGACACACACACACACACACACACACACAGGTCAGCTGATGACATCATTGTCCGTTATCAAGTCTGCAAAGTAACTAAAATAACTAAAGATGTCAAATAATTGGAAACTGTTTGTAAAGCAAAATACCAAACACAGATTTTCTGTTATGTGATAATAATGTGAATATGTTTTGATTGAACACGAGACATTTGATGACATCACCGCAGACTGTCATGGACACTGAAGCTCACCAGAGCAGCAGGAGTGAAGATGTTGAGGTAGAGACAGTCCTCACTGGAGGCTGCAGACTCAACGTCACCGGGCTGGATACAGCTGGGACTGAAGACAGGCAGGCAGACAGAGGCATCAGCAGAAGTTTTATAATCCTTTCAATGATTCATCCAAGTAGTCATAGTAACGGCGGGTAGTTACCGGGGTTTGGAGGCGTCCCAGGTTCCTGTCCAATCAGCTGGCTGAGCTGCTTCAAAGCGGAGTGATCCTATTGGAGGATGGGCGTACGGGACTCCCAGGAACTGAACCACCGTCTTCCTGTCTGAGCCAAGGGCTGTTTCCATGGCAACACCCTGCAGCATCCCATGTCCCGGGATGGAGACGGATGTCACCGTTGGCAACCGCTCTGAAGAGAAAACAGACAAGTGAACACAGCAGGAATCAAAACATTAACCCCCGCTGTGATTGGCTGATCAGCTCACCTGTCCTCATGTACACCTGGGGGGCGGGCTCTCTGATGACCAGCCTGCAGGAGGAGGCGGGGCTGGATGAGCTGGGGGTGGAGCTTAACCCGCAGGCTGTGGTGTCAGGGTAGAGGACACAGCGAGTGGCGGACTCCGCCTCACTGAGCGACACAGCAACACAAGACTCCGCCTCCTGACAGGCTGAGACAGGAAGTAGAGGAGTATGAGGTGCCAGCACTTCCTGTTTGAACTTCATCACAAACTTCACAAAGAGTGGTTACCATGGAGACACCAGTTTCTTGTCTTATCACGGTCAGAGGTGATGTCACGGCTCAGGTGGATGACATCAAACATGGAGACAGAAGGGTCGACGAGAACTGACGAATCAGAGAGGAGCGTCCACTGATCCAGAGACACTGAGACACAAAAGTACAAGTATTAGGAAAGATGTAAACACAGATGTAGTTTATTAGATACTTGTTGTTGTTGTTGTTGTAACAGTACTAACACTAGTTACGGTTGTGCTGCAGTCTCACCGTTGTTTGTGGTCGGCAGGCTGAACGGAGGACAGAGAGCCGGAGAAGAACTCCACTGATTCACTGAACACACAAACGGGTCACAGCTGGTTACTTCATCTGTGTGTTACTACACTGTGTATTTGTACAGTATGTGTGTACTTGTATGCAGTACCGGGTTTCTGGTACCAGCCGAAGGGTTCAGGTGTGGTCTTCACCACAGACGGGCTGCAGTCCTGAGTCCTCCAGGACGTCAGGTCGTCTTCACCACAGGTCTGAACCCCGAGACTGATCAGAGACAGACACACCACGTCTGACCCGCCTGCAACACACACACACACACACACACACACACACACACACACACACACGGTTTGATTTAATTACTGTTAAAAGTCATTAAAAATAATTTATATGAACAGATCAATCAGGGGACAAAAACACAGTTACCATGGTTACCTGCTGATTTGGTGTCTCTGACGAAGCCGATACCACGGCAACAAGGATCCTCATCACAGCGCCGCTCACAGTCCATGAACCTGACACACACACACACACACACACACACACCAGGTGAGTTTATGAACATTTCTTACAAACTTTCTGCAGTGTTTAATAATGTTTCAACAACCAGGGAAGGAGAAACTTTATTACTGTACTAAAGTTGTATTGATAATTTGCAGCATCAACATGTCACTGCAGAATGTGTAGAGCAGTGAAAATACAACATTTACCTCCACCGCTTCATTGTGTGTGTGTGTGTGTGTGTGTGTGTGTGTGTTACCCCTCAGACAGCGGTGTGTTTTCTCCCAGACTGACTCGGCTGCGTACGGAGTAAGAAACCATCTTCTGGAAGGAAACTCTCTCATAGAAACTCTTGACTGGTCCGGACAGACTCACTGAGAACAACAGAGTGGTTCGTTAACGTGATGATCGATTAACACCTGCTCATCGTCTCTGTGATTGGAAGTCGCTCCTGACCCTTCTTGCTGTGGGTGTTGCTGGGTGTCCTGTCCAGCAGGGGGCGACAGGGTCGTCTCAGAGGTTTGTCGTACGCTCCACAAACTCTGGTGTCGGGAAACAGCGAGCAGCTGAAGAAACCCGCTGAGTCAGCGTCTCTGAGGTCAGCGATGGAGCAGAGCGGCTCCTCGTCACAGCCTGAAACACACACACGCATCAGAACATCTGTCATCACAACACACACCCGTTCACACACTCTGTGTATATCTGTGTGTGAGACATACGTGAAAGACACCAGAGCAGTGCCTGCTGGGAGTTGTAGTTCTTCTTGTTGAGCCAGAAGGAGAGAGAGAGGAGTTTCCTCTGAGGATCCACGAGGACGTCGTCTTCAGACAGAGACTCAAACTGCTGCTGCACTGACACTGAAAACACACACACACACACAGTTACACACACACACACACAGTCACACACACACACACACACAGTCACACACACACACACACACAGTCACACACCCCTCAGTATTTTATCTGACAGCTTCGGTCACTTTACAGATGACGACTGTAAATGAAGCACATTCTGGGAGCTGACCCAGTGAACTTGTTCAGAACCTGTGGATGGACGTTGCCGGTTTAGTTTGAGTAAAGTTTGATTGTTTGTGTTCTCTCCTGTTATCATCAGTGACGAGGCTGCTGTGAGCTCAGTCAGTTACTGTCCCGGTCTCTTTGTTACTGTTCTGTAATCAGATCTGGTGTTACATGCTCCCTCGCTGCTGGCCAGGATGTGTCGACGCGGCCGGTGATTGGTTTACCTGCCAGGTGATAGCTGTCTGGCTGATTAGAGAATATCCAAGGCTGGCTGAGGTATTCTGTTTTTGATTTATGTTGATCTGATGGGTGCGGTAGTTCAGTTTTCGTGGCTTCATTTCAGTCAGGTTTAGTTGTTTTGTTGGGTTATGGTAGAGGGTTAACCCCAGTTCTGACGGCCCTGGTGGGTTGGTCTGGGAGTCTGCTCTTATTTTGGCCAGACCATCAGTTTGTTTGATGATTAGTGGATTAATAAAATTAATCTTTGTTTAAAGTATAACTTGTTGTGTGAGACCTCAGTTGAAAGGGGGGGACGTCGTAACACTGGAGACTTCACAGCTCTTATAAAATGCATCTTGTAACAGTGTTTTTCTAGGTGAACCTAAATTCTACATGTTTATAATCATTCATAAATCTTTACTGAGACTGTTAACTTCACATAAATCTTAATTTCCAAACAGTTATTTTGAGAAAGAACATGTGCAACACGTCCATATTTAAAGTTGACGAGAGACTTGAAGAGGCTGATGAAAACAGGTTTTAAATCTACTTTCAATTTGCCATCAGAAGCTGAAACCAGTTCAGAGATGATACGAACCGTCCAGAGGAGGGCTGAGTTCTGCTGCTGCACAGGAAGAGGAAGTAGGACCATCAGCTGCTGACTCAGCATCTGACAAACAACAACAACAACAACAACAACAGTGAGACACAACAAACACTGTGAATCATCATCATCATCTTCACTCTGCTGTCTGGTCCTGCACGATGCATCTTCAAGCTGTGCAGTTGTTGTCATTCTCCAACAGTCCACCAGGTGTCTACAGTCTGTACCTGTCTGCACCCTTTACCTGCCTCCCTCCTCTTGCTGCTTCTGTGTGGACCTGATGTCTTTGTCATCATCATATGATAAAATCTCTGATCCGAGTATCTCCGTCACTTTCCTGCTGACGATAAAGGATGCATGAGGTGTGTGTGGGTACCTGTGTTCAGGTAGACGGCCTGGAAGCTGATGATGGAGGCCTGGTAGTCCTTCTTGTTCTTGCTGTCAGCTGGCAGTGCAGCATCAGCTGGAGAGAACAAACAAACATGAGACAACAACAACAACAACAAATCATCAACAGGAAGTAGACGCTGGCTCCTCCCTGACTTTATTTCAACGTTGGTCGTTTGATTTCTTACTGATGGTGAACTTTTGTCCTCCGAAGTTGAACACGAAGCTCTTTTGCTGCTCGTTGTAGGTTAGCCCCGCCCCACAGATACGATTGGCTGTTCCCTGTCCAGTCACATCCCAGTCCTGGTCACCACACATCAAGACTGACGGCGCTCTCAGCCAACCACAGAGCAGAGAACCTGGAGGAGGAAGAGGGGGAGGAGGGGTGAGACGCAGAGCTCCGCCTCCGATCAATCTTTCATTGATTCACCTGTTCATCAAATCACTTATTGACACTTGCTCACTGTCTCCATGGTAACTGACCTCCATTCAGGCTGTTCTGGTTGAGGATGAATCCGTCGCAGCAGGTGTCGCGGCTGCAGCCGTCCTGACAGAAACGATGAGCGTCAGAGAGGGAGGTCCGTGTGGAGGAGAACACCTGAGTCCTGAACACACCTGAGACCGCCTTCAACATCGTCATCCTCTCAAAACTCTGCTGCTGCCTCGAGGAAAACTCCGCCCCTGAACACACACGCACACACACACACACACACACACACACACTTGTTGGACTGAACTGTGATGAGTGTCTGTTTGTCATTTTCTTAATGTCCCTCATGTGGTTGCTGTGGTTACCGTACCTTTCTTCCTGATGACCAGTAGATCTGAAGCTCCGCCCCTCACTCTCAGAGCGCAGCTCAGCGAATCATAGAGCTCGGCCTGAGGATTACCCAGAAACCCACTGGTCTGAAAGTAAAGAATTAACATTAATGAGATCAAACAGTTTAACAGATATGAAGAGCCTCATTAATAATTATAATAATATACTTCATTAAATATAAACTCATGGATCGTTAATGACACAGGAGACTTTTAAGACAAAATAAATAAATCATATTTCAAACAGAAATAATTAAACTAATTGTTTCATATGATTAATATCATTTTTTTCCTGTCAGTTTGGTGAAGTGCTCTAAATACTACACTACCCATGAGCCTCTGCGGCTGCTGCTTCGGTGCCAAAGTCTAGCATAGAGGTTCATCGCCATGGTTACCTGAATTGGTCCTGAACTGATCTGGAATCAATGTGAACGCGTTAATCTGTGAAGCTCTGTGATGGCTGTTTGTTAGTGAAATGCACCCTGGGAGTCGTAGTTGATTCTCTCCGTCAGTTGTCCATCTTTATTTATATATTTCTGATTTCATCAATGGACCAACTTTTACTTCTCAGCCAACCATAAAAACTGAAGTGTGGAGTATTAAATACTCCTCAGCTTTTCTCTTTTTTAATGCACAAACGTTTAATACTAAAACTTATGAAAACACTTCTGTTTCTAATTATTCAGAGTTGGTTAATTTACTGGGAAACTGTTTAATCAGTTTAGATCCAAGTGTGTGTGTGTGTGTGTGTGTGTGTACCTGCTGCAAGGTGTTGCAGTGTGTGTGTGTGTGTGTACCTGCTGCGAGGCGTTGCAGTGTGTGTGTGTGTGTGTGTGTGTACCTGCTGCGAGGCGTTGCAGTGTGTGTGTGTGTGTGTGTGTGTGTGTGTGTGTACCTGCTGCGAGGCGTTGCAATGTGTGTTCAGTGTGTGTGTGTGTACCTGCTGCGAGGCGTTGCAATGTGTGTTCAGTGTGTGTGTGTGTGTGTACCTGCTGCAAGGTGTTGCAGTGTGTGTGTGTGTGTGTGTGTACCAGCTGCGAGGCGTTGCAGTGTGTGTGTGTGTGTGTACCTGCTGCGAGGTGTTGCAGTGTGTGTTCAGTGTGTGTGTGTGTGTGTGTACCTGCTGCGAGGTGTTGCAGTGTGTGTGTGTGTGTGTGTGTGTGTGTACCTGCTGCGAGGCGTTGCAGTGTGTGTGTGTGAGTGTGTGTGTGTGTGTACACCTGCTGCGAGGTGTTGCAGTGTGTGTGTGTGTGTGTACCTGCTGTGAGGCGTTGCAGTGTGTGTGTGTGTGTGTGTGTGTGTGTGTACCTGCTGCGAGGCGTTGCAGTGTGTGTGTGTGTGTGTGTGTGTGTGTGTGTGTGTACCTGCTGCGAGGTGTTGCAGTGTGTGTGTGTGTGTGTGTGCGCGTGTGTGTGTGTGTGTGTGTGTACCTGCTGCGAGGCGTTGCAGTGTGTGTTCAGTGTGTGTGTGCTGTACAGTTCACACTGAGTCTGTGTGTTGAACAGCGCCACATGGTGGCAGGTCGGCTCCGCTGCACACGCTGAGAGAGAGACAGGAAACACACTGAGACCTCTGACCTTTGATCTCACTCTGAATCACATTAATCATCAAATCACTGCAGATTAATCTTTGTCTTTTTAGACATTTACAGCAGAATTAAAGCAGTTTATATCTTTGAGGAAGTTGTTTTGAAGCTGCATCAGTCATACACTGTGTGTGTGTGTGTGTGTGTGTGTGTGTGTGTTACCTCGGACACAGGCTGTGAGGTCGGAGCTCATCGTTTTCAGGACTTCAGCATCTTCAGCATCGACGATCACATCTGATCCAGGAACAGCCTGAAACCTGCCGAGAACTGCAGCGCACACACACACACACACACGCACACACACACATTAAAAATCAATCTAAACTGATAGAAAGGCTGCTTCCTGATTGGCTGCTGAGTCTTCACCTGAGCACTCCTCATCAGTCAGAGGCTTGTCACTGTTGGTCCAGTCAAGCTCCTCCCCCTCACTGGTGACACACCTCCACATGCCGGACAGGAAGTCAGGCTGTGCTGGCAGGAAGTCACCTTGCTCTGAACAGCGCAGGCCCCGCCTCTGACACCTTGTCACACCTGAAACACACAAACAAACCAGAAGCTGTGAGTCGTTGAGTTAATTGATGAGACGCTGTTGTTTTGGTGCTTTAACTTCAGTGAACGATCTCTTTCTTCTTCCTGTAGACATCAGACTGACTCACATTGATTGACAGATGACGCTCCAGCAGGTGAGGAGCCTCTGGGACACTGGTTGCAGAAATCCCGCCCCTCTTCATCCTGATAGGTTCCCTGAGGACACAGAAGACACGCCCCCTCCCTGGAGAAACTCCCAGCAGGACAAACAACTGTGAAAACAGACACAGAGACTCTAAACCAGTCTGTCAGCTGACTCTACAGGACCAGCACTGAACGAACAGAACCCGACTCACCACAGCCGTCACCCTCACTGTCCAGGTGGTAACCACGGGAACATCCAAAACTGGGTGTTGTCACGGAAACCAGGTCAGGTTCTGATGTAAGCACGGAGCGGACATTTCCCAGAAGTCCCCGAACTCCCCCAACAAGTCTGGACTCATTCAGAAACAGACCTGACAAAACAAATCCAGATCAGAACAAAACCCAAAAATAACTTAACAAACACAACTTCCTTTCAAGTGTCAGTGTTATTTGTCTGAACCTGTCTCTGCTTACCAACGTCGTGCAGGTCGGGGAGGTCAGAGGTCGGGAGGTCAGACAGGTGAGCGGTCAGTGTGACCGTTAACTGCAGCATGTTGTCGCCGACACACTGCAGACGCACCGACGAGTCGTCACACAGCGACACCGAGCGACCTGATGAGGGAAGCTACACACACAAATATAACATTTCCTCATTTTAACTTTTACACTGAACCAGTATTCACATTTCAAATTCAAGCTCCTGTTCCAGCAAAATAAATAGTTTTTGAAAGAACTTTTAAAAATACAGCACATCATGGTTCTGTGTGCCGGGCAGCATTTAGTATCAGGTCGTTGGTGAAGGTGTAGAACAGGACAGTTCACCTGTGCAGAGCAGAGCCCCCTGCTGGTCATCTCACTGAACAACAGAGACTGTAAACTGCTGATCTGAGAGCAGGACGACGACAACGACCAGAGCTGAGAGGACGACAGCGACTGTAGAGGCTGAGAGACTGCACACACACACACACACACACACACAGTACAGGATTAACCAACATTAGCAGCTTACAAGCTAAAAACTAAATCTGACAGAAATGTTCATTGGAAACACGTTTTCTGATAAATTTAGTTTGTTGGTCTTAATTAAGATTTTTTGTCTGCATGGTTTGACGTGCGGCTTGGTGACAAGCTAACGCTAGCTTAGCTAATCAAATCATATATTTATGGAGGTTTTTTACTTGAGCTGAACTTGTTTGATGTTTGACTTTTGGAGGATTAACATCAGTATCGGATCTCTTACTCTGACAGGCTCCACTCAGCAGTCTGCTGTCTCCGACCCATCGTAGACTCTCAGTCTCACACAGGAAGCTCCTGAAAGGAAGTGAGTTCTGGTAACCATGGTGACAGATGAGATCGCAGCTCTGACGACCATTAGCTGCTGGGCGGCACACCAGTGCACCATGGGTAACGGCGGAGGCGGGACAGAGAGGACCTGGAGTGGAGGAAAACCAATCAGCAGCCATCTTGCAGCTGATGAGTCGACGCTGCAGTTCCTCTACTGACCACTAGATGCTGCTGAGGTCACGCTCACAAACCACTTCCAGTCAAATTTCAAAATAAATCAGAAATCACACACTGAAGCTCACAGAGGAGGGTGCTGTCACTCACGGTCACAAGACGGTGTCTGTCCCGTCTGTCGAGGCGTTCGGGTCCCACCCACTTCCTGCCCATCATCAGAGGTGCACCAACAGGAAGTGACATCACACTGCAGTGGGAGGAAGGAGCCGTCGGGGCGACACTGGGAACTCTGCAGCTGACACCAGCTGGGACCTGAACACATCACAGTTTAACAGTTAAGTCTGAAGTGTGACAGTGAACACATCACGGACAGCAGTGTGTGTGTGTGTGTGTGTGTGTGTGTGTGTGTGTGCGTACATGTCAGCTGGCCTGCAGCGCTCCGTGTCGCCGCCTGTATCGTCTCTCCAGTCAGAGGGTGCACACACCAGCCTGCAGCGCCGCCTGTCTGCAGCACCGAGAAACGACCGTCCTGAGAAACACGCAAGTAAACACAAACACTTCATGAACAAAATGAAAATAAGTAGATTAAAAGAAACTGTCAACCTGTGTTTCCTGCAATCAATCAATCAATCAATCAATAATTGTAGATAATAAACAGTCACAGTGTTCCCACCTCCTCACACACTGGTTTGTAAGATGAAGCGGTGGTGTGGTCAGATCCTTTCATCCAACCAGAGAGCAGCGAGTGAGCCTGAGCTCTCTGACAACGAGTCAGACCTGCAGGAGAGCACACACACACACACACACACACACACACACACACACACACACACCACACACACTCCATTTATGAAAGAAGAAACATGTTTTTGATCTAAACATGTCACATTTTGACACTAAAGAATAACCCCTTTTTAGATAGAAAAGTCGGCACATTTGCTCCAAGGTAAGGGCGGCAATGTGCCGGCCTGTCTTTCTAAAACGGAGGCGTAATATTCCTCCTTTTCCAAAAGCCCTCTGAGGTAGGCGTAAACATGTGACGTGACGTGAAGCTGGAAGTTGGGCTGTTAACAGTGACAACGAATATGACTTTAAAATAAGAGCTTTACATTGCACCCCATTGGAGTTTAGAACTGGGTTCTTAGCGGGGGGCTTTTAATTTGAAAGTAGCGACCGTCCTTAGCTTGCCGGCACACCCTGTACCCTCCGAGGCGGAAAATCAGCGGATCAAAACAGACGCCCAATTTGCCGCCCTGTGTCTAAAACCGCAGACCGAGCCGTCAAAAGGACGGGCAGATCGGCGACTTGGTGCTGTCTAAAAACAGCTAGCAACAACAACAATAGCCTACTTCTTTGTCCCCGTGGAGAAAGTCCCCAGACTCCCTTAACAAATGTGTCAGTTTAGTGAGTTGTTGAGTTGGAGACACTTTATAAACTCTGTGAAACTCTGTCTCTGACTCATTCTGCATTATTTGGACCTTCTTGTGAATTCAGCAAATGTTCTACATGAACTTCTTTCTGTCTCTGAGTAGAAACATGGAGTCTGTTTGTCCCACAGTGTGTGTTACGTGTTGTGTGTTGTCTCACATTTGGGCAGCTGCAGTGAGCGGCTGGTCAGTGAGTCAGGGATGTACTCTCCATCTTCATCAACACACCAACACTGACCTGAACACACACAGAGTGATGAAGACTCGTCAGTTCAGAAAACACCAATAAACAAATCTCCATATTGTATAAAGTGTGTGTGTGTGTGTGTGTGTGTGTGTGTGTGAGACCTGTGCTGTGGTAACACTGTGTGTGCAGCCAGTGTCCGTCAGCGTCACACTGTGGAGTGAACGGCTCGTATGAACGACGCTGAGGAGGCAGAAACATCTGGACAGCTGAAAAACAACAACATCACACTTCCTGTCAGAGTGACATCAGCAAACAGGAAACACTGAAGCTGTGGACGAAGACGGATTATTATTATTCATCTGCTCTCTAGAGCTGCAATGATTTTTGGACTAATTGCACTGGTCTGTGGTACAGAATCTACATCAGACTGTGACTCACTGGAGAAAGCGGCCAATCGCAGAGCAGCTTTGGAGCGGCTCAGCAGCCTATCAGAGATCTGCAGCTCCTCCTCTGATTGGCTGGTCTGGAGCTCCTCTGGGGTGAGACGCAGACCTTCAGCCAGTAGGAATCCATATCCCAGAGGAAGGTGGGTGGAGTTAGAGAGAGCGATGATGCTCTTCACTTCCTGTCTGAACGCTGTGACCTCGGCCAACGCCTCCGAGCACCGACCTGTAAGTTAGCATCTGGTTACTGTCGCTAACAGGTTAGCATAGACTGCTGATTAAAGAGGACCAGGCAGCTCAAATGATTCCGTATTGTATTTATTCTTTTTTATATTGTTTTATTTTTCAGCTCAACATGTAGCTGATGGACATTCAGCCAGTGCATTAGAAGTCTAAAACCTCAAATCTACAGGTGAAAACTGTCCTGCTGCTTCCTGTTATTTGTTCCTGATGTCATATTTTACTCTTCATTATACATCTAATTATTACAATGTGACAGTCACAAAGGTTAAATATTAAAATAAGTAAAATAACTTCTGTAGCTCAGTTACATCATCATCCTTGACTTGACAGAAAGCAAAGAATCACATGAAGCTGAAATATACAAACGAGACGTCCCGGCAGCAGAAGTGGATTTGTCCTGAACTTAGTATATAAATTAAATCTTTATGTTTCTGAGTGAATGTGAAGTGTTTAAATATCTGACCTGCAGAGGACTGAAGCTTCTGAGTCGTTCTCTCTGGACCTGAAACACAACAGACACACAGTTGTTGCCTTCTGTTTGTCGATGATTATCGTGGAGTGTAAATGTGATATTGTGACTGCTGGAGAGCACTTTGTTCAGGCTTTAGTTCCCTGCAGCTCTCTCAGCTAGTTTCTTAAATTTTCCTCAAGTTAAAAAACACATCGAAGCTGTGAAATGTCTCTGTGTCAGCCTGTTTGTGTGATATCTTACAGGTGACAGCGCCCCCTGCTGACCCAGCAGTCATTGTTTTCCCCTCGGCGTCCACACAGAAGCAGCGTGCTCCGACACACTGCAGCGGCAGGAAGTCTCCGTCCTCAGAGCATGCTGGGATGTGGATTACAGCGCCCGCCGCCATGTTTCCTTTCACTTTCAGAGCCATCGCTCGCTGTCTCTCACAGCGGGACGGACACTGAGGCTGACGACCGGCGGTACGAGACCCCGACACCTCCTGACCTCGAGGATCAACACACCAGCACTCTTCGCCCCGACACTGAACCTCCTGGAAACCACCGCTGGACGTGCAGCGCGGGACAAAGATGGCTGCCGCGTCGTCCTCCTGGTCTCCGGAGCAGGATCGCAGCAGAGGAGTCAAAACCTGGAAAACAACAGTAAATCATTTCTGCCACTAGGGGGCTCTCAATCAAAACTAATCAGAAGACGTAAGTAGTGTGGCATCATGGAACTTTATTGTTTAACAAACTGACGTGACCCGTGCACAAATATTAACATAGGTAATATTTATCTAATGCTCCTGCAGACGAGCTGATGGAGACATCTGATGTTTAAATCAAGTCTCAGCTGCTTCAGTTGTTCAGCAGAATGCTGCAACTCTGTTTTACTGTGAAGCTCCAGAACTGTTCTGTGGACTACGATACTTTGCGGGTCTTTAAACAGACAGTTTGATATTTAACATTTACTTTGAAGTCTACTTCCTGTTTCTGTGTTTACCTGGTCCAGAGACTGAGATCTGCTCAGTCCCCTCAGTGTGTGTTGGAGGGCAGAGAGGAAGGCCGGGTCCTCCAGAGCTCTGCTGACAGACTGGACCAGATCCCGGTTCTTCTGCAGACTGACTCTCTGAGAGGAGAGCCGGTCCACACCGAGAGCTCCTTGAGTTCCCACCGCCCCGCTGAAGTTAAAGGAGGCGGCGTTCTTCAGGAACTTCCCTCCAAACAGGTTTTCCTGAAGGCGAGGAGGGGAGGAGCGAGCCAGAGCCTCCAGAGCTCCGCCCACCGAGGGGAAGAGACCCTGGAGGACTTCGACCAGGTGAGACAGGAGGGAGGTCGGATCTGCCTCCACCGGCAAGAACTCACTGAGAGGCCGGAGGAGAGGGAGGCAGGAGGCCAGAGATCCACCAGAGGAGGCCCGGAATGAAAGATCAATAGGACCAGAGAAGAGCCGGGACAGAGCCAGACGACGCTGAGAGGGACAGTCAAGACCTGAACCTGGAGGGGAGAGAGGAGGGGAGGAAGAGGAGAGGAGAGGAGAGGAGGAAGAGGAGAGGAGAGAGGAGGGGAGGAAGAGGAGGGGAGAGAGGAGGGGAGGAAGAGGAGAGGAGAGGAGAGGAGGAAGAGGAGAGGAGAGGAGAGGAGGGGAGAGAGGAGGGGAGAGAAGAGAAGGAGAGGAGAGGAAGTCACAGATCTCTTTTAGAAGAACCCTGTAGGCCTGGAGGAGATAAAACAATAGTCAAGCTTCTGCTTCTTCACTCGGACTCACTGCAGACCAGGGAGTCTCCGTGCTGTCGTGTCCCAGGAAGCTCGCTCCCTGTGGGGTCGACACACCAGCACTGCCCCCCCTGCTGACACTGTCTGGAGGTGAAGGATCCTCTGCTGTCACAGGACGGGACGAAGACAGACGACGCCTCCATCGTTGCCCGTCGCTCCTCCTCACAGGGAGACGGACCTGAGACAGCATGGTGAGAGGACTTCTGTTTAAACCGGTCCAAACCAGTTTAATGTTACAGCTAAACTGGTTACAGCCACTCTCAAACAGTCCTTAGTCACACGTTTGGTCCATGACAGGTTTAAAGACTCAACCAGTTTAATTTAGGGACAATAAATCCAAATATTTACACCTCTGGGACGCATCAGCATCTTAAACCAGCGTCATTCCATTTGCACTCATTTCCATCAACTTAAACTAGTTCAGAGCGTCTGTTACCAGCTGAAACAGAGTTATGGTCCATTAAAACCAGTGTGAAGCAGTTTAAAAGTTGAGTTTACATCTGAAGTGTCCGGTGAGGGCGAGGCGGACTCCCAGCATCCTCCTCTGCAGGACTCGGTAGATGTTTGTCTGAGAGACGGAGCGACCGGAGCGAAGACCAGAGAACGCCGAGTCGTACACCTCCGACAGGAGGAGCTCCACACCTGGACAGGAAGTACACACCTTCATCATCATCATCATCATCATCATCACCATCATCACCATCATCACCATCAGTAAACCAGTTTGTTGTAGTTCTATCTGTGTGAGAACATATTTCAATATCAGACATGAACAGCGATGGACCTGATCAGTTTATCAAAAAGCTTTTTGAGGGTTAAAACTCAATTTCATAGTTAATTTTTCTTCAGAAAGGTGAATTTCACATGTTGCTTTCAATGTGCACCTCCTGAATATATCAATAATGACGTATCACTGAGTTTTAAATTACATTTTTGCATTAATACTGACAATTAAACGATTAAATCAATCATCAATATTACCTTTCTACTGATCAGTTAACCTATTGACTCATTGTTCCAGCTGTAGCAGTTGTTGTCTCAACACTAGTTTAAGATAGGTGTACCTGACAACTCAGTATAGGGGTGTGTGTGTGTGTGTGTGTGTGTGTGTGTGTGTGTGTGTGTGTGTGTACCTGTGTTCTCCAGCTCTCGGCCTCGGCTGTCTGAACAGAAGCAGTACGAGGAAACCATCGGGAAAAACTTCCTGAAACTGCTGAACGTCTCAAAGGCTTCTGGGAACCTGAAACAACACAAACACACACGATGCACACACACTGGAATACACAATTATACACAGACAGACAGAGTGGCAGACGGACAGGTGTGTCACCTGTTGAAGGCGTGCAGCAGGTCCAGCTCTCTTCTGTCTGTCATGTTGATGAATCGACACTGAACGGGGAGGAAGCTGCCGTCGTCATCACACTGAGGAGGAGAGTGAGAGGCGGAGCTGTGGAGGAGACGCCTCGACCTCACCTCACAGCTGCCTGGACCTGCAGGTCAAAGGTCAACACGTCAGACACAGTTAAACACACACTGCGAACAGAAAGGTACAAAAACCAATCAGAGCTGCTGTTTCTGCAGGTGAGTATCCACCTGCTTTGATAAAAGTAGAAACGGACCTGAGTGAATAACAGATTGTGTCCATGAATCATATAAAAACATCAGATGTGTGTGGAGCGAAGAGGATCAGATCAGTGTCTCAGCAGTACTTGTACGTACAGCGCGGAGGCGTCCCGGTCTGTCTGGTCCCGTAGAGCTCCATGCCGTCATGGTCCACACACCAACACTGCCCCCTGCTGGAGTCACACTGAACTGACTCAAAGAGGCCTGAGGGAGAACACTGCAGGACAGACTGCAGCCGGCAGGGAGACGCACCTGTACAGACAGACAGGTAGAGAGACAGACAGGTAGAGAGACAGACAGACAGGTAGAGAGACAGACAGGTAGGTAAAGAAACAGCTGGAATATGTAACATGTGGCATCATCAGTCATGTGACATGTTTCTTACAGTGAGGAGCGGAGGCGTTGCTTCGAGTCCCGACGACCTCCCGACCTTCAGCATCAACACACCAACACTCCTGACCCCGCCCACTGCACTGGACAGGTCTACACACACACACACACACACACACACACACACACACACACGCTCAGTCTTCTCTCAAGATTCTGATTTATTTCCTGATGTCGTTCTGTGGCTGCTCACCTGAATCTGCCATCCTCCATACAGTGAGGGGTGTCTCCCTGTTGCTTGGCAACAGCCACGCCCCTTAGCAACTCACATTGGCTCAGGCTCTCTGACTCCAGCTGGTACTCTGGACAACAACCAAATACAGTGATGTCATCAGTAAACAGTGACATCATCAGGAAACGGTGACATCATCAGCATACGCATTAATAAACACCATCAGCTCATCATCATCGGTGACTTGAGCTCAGTGTTGTTTTTACTGTCTGTAAAGAAAACTCCTGTACCTCCTGTACTGCCGACTGGTTGGATCAACACTTCAGCTCACAGCCGTCAGCTGTCATGTTGGTAATTCAAATATGTCCCACAAATACTCACTGGAGCACCAAATGTGGATTAATTCACCGCCAAAAGTAGTTTATTTAATGAAAACTACAGTGAGCAGGAAATTACTGAGACTTTTTAACCTTTTAAGGAACATTGATGGTTTGAGTCTGTACGTGAGGTTTGTTGATAATAAGATAATTACTGTGGATGCACTTTAAATTAAGTTACAGACAACTGAAGAAAGACAAAAACAGTTGTAACATCAACAACAGAGACATAGACAGACAGACAGGTGTGTCCAGGTGAGTCTACCTGAAGCTTTGCCCTGCAGCAGCTGTGGGCAGCAGACCAGGATGCAGGCGATGTGGAGCAGCCAGGCCATCGTCTCTGTGGTGCCACACTGAGCATCGCTGCCTCTTTATAAACCTGCAGACCTGCTGAGTCACCGTGAGCAGGACCAGCAGAACAGTACACCTTCATCCCTCCACCCTCCTCTTCCTCCTCTTACCCGTCCTCCTCGGTGCGTCTGGGTGGAACCAGGAGTCCTTCACCACAGCTCAGGAGGCCGGCAGCGAGCCGTGAAGCCCTCTGATTGGACGAGACGATCTCTGAAACACAGATGGTGGCGGTCAGTGTTCAGTGTGACGTCTGTTGTGTTCAGTACAACAGAGACTGTCTCACCTGAGGACCAGGTGAACATGTGCACCACTCTGACAGGTGGAGGAACTCTCCACCCAAACACACACACACACACACACACACACGCACACACACACACACACACACAGTGTTGTTTCTTCTGCAGGTATTTGTGTTGTATTGTGTTTGCAGGTAAAGTATTAGTTGCAAAATCAAAGAAAATCATTATTTTAACAATCAATGAATCGTTTTGCTCATTTTTCAACCAAGAAGATCAAACACTTTCTGGTTCCTGCTGGTAAACGTAAAGATTTGCAGTTTGTCTTGATCCTTTCTGACGTCTTTGGGTTTTGGACTGGTGGTTGGATGATGTCACTTTGGGAATATTTTTCACTTTCTTGACATTTTTTGGGACGATTTATGTATTATTTGTCAGGTAATTCACATATGCAACATGTTAAACTGTTGACTTGATGGCGTCGATAGTTGAACAGTCGCAGGATCACCAAAGTTATAACAGTTTATCTTCAGAAGAAGACGAATGTCTGAACCATCCTGCTGTACTGAGCTGTGCTGCCAACATGACCAACAACAGATCTTGTCTTTACATCACATGTCTACTCAGGGTTCTCCCCAGAAATTTTTAGTATAGCGGCGCACCGTCAGTCGGGGGGGGGGGGGGGGGGGGGGGGGGGGTGTGCGGGCGCTCGTCACTGTCAGTCCGCGGCGGGGGGGGAGACGCTCGATCGTTCATCGCCGTCAGCCGGGGGACGGACGGACGCTCGTCATCGTCAACCGCGGCAGCCCACAAACACCCGCTATAAAGCAGCTAACATTGTTGAGTATAGCGGCGCTGACCTAGCCGTATAGCGGCGCAGCGCCGTTGTTCCACCGTCTGGGGAGAACCCTGCTACTAATATACTGTCATCAGATACGATGACTTCTCGCTTCAAACAGTCGCCTCACAGCATCGTTTCTCTGTGACAGTCCGACATCACAGACACTGTTTCTGATGGAAATAAGATGTCAACATGACAGGAAATGATAAAACCTCTTTCTCACAGAATCTTACAAAAAAGGGAAGTCAAACAGAAACCACAGAGACGTTTAAAGCACCATCAGTCAGTGGGTCTGTGTCTTTACCGGCGCTGCTGTATTTAGATTGAACATACAAACAAGAAAATCATTAAATAAACTGTGTTGAAAAGTAAGGATGGCAGTCAGGGACAAAAAGACTCTCTGGACCTTCATGTTCATGCTGGCTGGTAAGACGTGGACTTACTGTGTTACTGTGGGAGACATTTCTAAAAACAAAACATGTCTTTACTGACAGTTTGTCATGTTAAAGGCTTTTTTCTATGAAACTAGAATCATCTCTGCAGCTCCGAGACGGTTTTCATCATCTTCTGTCTTGTGTGGTTCTTTTATTGCTGTCAGTCTGTGTTTTCTCTCACATCAGAGTACTCGCTCTACATCAACGTCTTTTATTGTTCATCAGCTGTCACTGTGTGGTGTTCTTCCAGGTGCTGTGGGTCAAAGAGTAAACTATCCACCTCCTGTTTGTGCTGTAAAAGGGTCGACTGTCACCCTCCCCTGCACCTTCACACCACTTCAGTCTGTTGATGTGGATGGAAGAAAGGTTCCGATAGAGATCGTCAGTGTCCGCTGGTGTCAGAAGCATGAGATTTGTCAGGGATCCTTCCCGACTGTGTATGACAGTGATTCAACAACCAACGACCCTCGTTACAAATATCTGGGAGACAAGAAGGGAAACTGCACTTTACAGATCACAGATATAAGGAAGGAAGATGAGGAAACTTTTCGTTTCAGAATGGAAGCTAACGACAGCAGAGGACACTGGACTGGACCATCAGGAGTGAGAGTCTCAGTCAGAGGTGAGATCATCTTATTATTAACAACATTTATATGAATATTACTGAGCATCAATGTTTGTCATCGTTTCTACAAACCACAGACACGTTGAAACGTCAGTTTCTAAATGTTCAGGTTTCTGTTGTCACAACGCCGTCCTCACGTTCTGGTGAGGTTCTTGGTTCAGGTGAGAAAGACATCACGTGTTGTCTTGACATGCCTGGTTCTGTCTCCACAAACACCAACACATCTGATTAAAACCCAGCAGCTGTAAGTCCACCAGCGCCGCCTCCACCTCCCGACATCAACATCAGGTCACAAACATGTGAGCGTGAAATGACGTGTTGTAGAAATGTAGGCGTGACACAAACGTAAAGCACCAACACCTGATTCTGGCGCCTGAGGTCCGGAGAGGTGCAGCAGGTTTCTGTCTGGATTATGGATCATCAGGACGCGATCTCATCACAATCAGAATCACAGAATTATGATTTTAAGATGAAAACTAAGATTTTAAATGTATTTTATTTCAGAGGGCGACACAATGAAGATAACCAGCTCCAGCAGTGACGGACAGGTGAGAACAGGTGAAAGTGTCACTCTGTTCTGCTCTGCACGCTGCACGTTCCACCAACTGAAGGTCACCTGGTTCAGAGACGACCACGCCCTCTCAGAGTCTGGCCCCGCCCTCCAGCTCAGCTCTCCCACTGCAAAGGATTCTGGGAACTACACCTGTGGACTACAGACCAGCACTAAGACACGCTCCGGGCCGTACAGCCTGCAGGTGGAGGCTGGACAGGAAGGTTTGTCCACCAGTTCACTCTGTAGTGACACTGATTGTTACACCTGCATTATGTAACAGTCACACAGGTTTATCATTCAGAGACCAGGAGCGCTTCATATATATCACTTACATCTCCCACACTTCACAATAACATCATGTCACATAATCTTCATCAGTCTCCTTCATCATCCCCTCAGTGCTGAAGAGAGAGGGACATCTGAACAACAAACTGTTAATGTGTGTGTGTCTCATAGAAACAATCAGTCCTTCAGTCGACACACTGCTGGTTGTCCGTGTGCTTCTCTTCACTCTGCACACCGTGCTCATCATCACTGTGGCGTCCATCATCATCAGACGGTAACTTTCACAGTGTCACTCCATGTCGAGTCTCCATGACAACGACATCATCAGTTTAAATAATAACGTGGAAGCTTGATATTTAGTGTGATATTTGAGTTCCGCTTCATGCAGCTCTGCAGTTTCTCACGGCTGTAACCTCGACCTCAAGTGTTTACTCAATATTATTTGAAACTGTCTGACTTCCTGTTTCTTTGGTACATTTTTGCCAACATAAATAAATGTAATAATCTTTACAGGATGTGTTTGAAAGACAGCAGCAGCAGCAGCAGTGAGGTGAGGAAGGTGAGAGTGCAGGTGAGCCACGACATCATCACCTCCAGATCATTCTAACACGTTCAACATTTAACCTTCACGTCTTTATTGGATTAATGAGTGTTCAGCTGTGACGCTGCTGAAAACAGATGGTTTGTCTTTCTCCTCTTTATCTCAGAACTAATGTTTGATTGACAGATCGTCTGATGAAACCAGGTCACTAACAAAGACTGTGAATTAACTCACACATTAACAATCTCTCTGTGACCTGAACAGAAACAGGAACCTGCCTCCTGTCAGAGGAAGACGATCACAGTGTTTCTATTTGAAGCTGATAAAAACAATGTCATCACTTCCTCTTCATGTCATCAATGTTTCAGCTGTTTAGCAACAGATTTCATGAGAAACGACCGCTGGTCTACAGGGTTATGTGATGTGACTGTATTTTATGTGCCTGCTGGCTGAGATCGTCTGATTGGCTGTATTCAAACACCAAACATTACCCAGACACGCAGGACTTCATTCAGCCAGCCTCCTCATCAGAAGTCTTATTGAGCCCACGTGTGAACTGTGCTTTCAAAATATTGAGCTATAAATTGTTTATCAGGATTCAGCCTGAAGCACAGAGATATTATTGTAAGCTCAGCCTCACCTGCTGCTCTGCTGCTCTGCCTCTCCTCTTCATCTCCTCGTCTGTTTGACCTCTGCTTTCTGTTTCAGCCTCCAGACTTCACGCAGCAGCTGTGACGTCCAGAGCAACAGACTGAAGCCATCGTCTCTAACTGCTCTCACACTGTGATCCAACCTGTAGACACACAGACAGGCTCTCTGCTTTAACACGTCATTATGAAGTAAATGTTGATCTCACAATGTTATCATGTAAACATTACAAGAAGATATTAGATATCGAATAATGAACAAACCATCTGCTTTCCCTGTAAACCTCTCTGTAGGTGTGTCTGCCACCAGGCATGAAGGATAACGATCTGTTTCTATTTTAGACTAAATTATTCCATTAACTCGTGTTTTCTTCTGTTATTTACGACTCGGAGAGGAAAAGAAACGATCCAGCAGTCTCTGCTACGACACCAACAATGACCCCCCGTGGAAACACAAGAGGGGAGAAGTTGTCTGTGTTCACTTCAATTTGATTTACTTTGATTTTTTAAATTGCAATTAATAATAACATTTTAAAAACTCAAGTGAAAATCTGTATCTTTGAAAAACCTTCTGTATTTTCATCACATCTTTTCTGTCTGGACATGATTTGATACTCAGAGACTCTTTGATCAGAAATTTGACTTCTGACACTTTTATTAACTTTTAATTAAAATGTACATAACTTTCTGATTATTTCCAGGTTTATGTGACAATATTAGAAGTTTTACATGTGGCCTCAGATGTTTGGACCCTCCTGTTTGTGTCTGCAGTGAATCAGAAGATTGTAGTTCTCTGTCTACTGTTCTTTGGTGGTTTAATAAATAGTTTGAATGAATGAATGAATAGTTTAATTTCGGTTACATCATCATACAATACTCCTTAATTATTTTACCTTTCAATGTTTTTTTGAAACTCAACAGCTGTCTACAGTTTCAATTCATCACTAAATCCATTCCATAATTTAACTCCTAAAAATTAAATGCATCTATATTAAACATTAGTTCTCACTTTACAAATTTCAAAGACACACAACCCTCTAAAATTATAATTTTTTTCCTCTTAATTAAAACAATTGTTGAATACAGGTGGGAAGACTTTTACTCTTTACTCGAAATAGTATTCTAATGTTTTTATGTATACAATGTCTAAGAATTTTAAGATGCCAGACTTTAAAAATAATTTATTAGTGGTTTCAGATATGAAGCTTTATTATTCTGATAACTCTTTTCTGGAGTTTAATTACAGGGTCTATATATGTCCTGCATGTATTTCACCAAACCTCAACACAATATGACATATATGGCATTATAAGTGAGAAATACAATATATGCAGACATTTCTTGTTCAACAATTCCTCTGCTTTGTAAATAATACCAAATGATTTAGAAAATTCATTTTTAATATAATCTAATATAATATATTATATATATAGTTACAGTTCTTAAACACATTTATAATATTTCTATCTGGTGAAACACATGAAGGCTCTGATCTGAATATTTAACAAGATGAACCTAAAGTTAAAATAATACAAAACTTTTGTTTCATTCATGCACTGTTTTATACTTTCTGTCAGGCTTCTTGCACTTTACAGAATTTTGTATAATTATGTTTTATAATATTTTCTATCATGCCATGAAATAATTAAATACTTCTGCTTCTGAAAAATAAAACATGATTTGTTTCAGTTGTTCGCTGCTCACCAGATTCAGTTATACAAACTGTGTATTTAAGAGTTTATGTTCAAATAGAGAACCATGTGTGGAAAACAGACAGCCAGCTTTAGCTAACTGTTAAAGAAGGTAACGTTACAACCTCTGATGCTAACAGCACAAACAGCCACTCTTCCTTGTAATTAATTAATTACTGATAATAAGCTGAACTAGCAGATGATCACAGACCGACGCTGCAGTGTTTAACTCACCTTATCCGCAGTCTTCTCTGTCCTGGAGGTGGTTAAAGTGCTTCATACAGACACCTGTAACATCCCGCTGCTCTGCTCTGACGCCATTTTATCCATTTGACCTTCTTCTCCCTTCTGAACGTTTTCCCGCCATCGCTGCTAGCTTACTGTCTGACAAAGACGAGTTAGCTTGTACGCACAGACTAACGCTAAGCTAACCTGCTAAACGTAGCTTGTTTGTTAAAGTGGCGTTGTAAACGTTATAATTAGCTCGATGTTAGGCCACAGTACAGCTGACCTCATGTACCGACAGGACGGAGAGAAGCTGCTTCACTCACTCACCTCAATAAACAGGTAGAAGCTGAGAAGATGGCGGCGACAGTAAAACTCCATCACAGTCAACAGGACGAACTGCAGCAGTTCATTAAAATATATTCAGAACTGTTATTTCTTGAAAATCTGTTTATTAAATGACAGAAATACAATAATCATCTCAGATATGAAAATGCAGCATGTGAATTCTTCACTGTACTTTCATGCAGTAATTTAAATTTTACATGTTTGGATAGAAAGCTCATTTATTACTCAGACACACGAGTATCATGGAAATATATGTTACAAAAATAAACGTGACTTGGTTCTGAACATGAAGGTTAATCAGGCCGATATCAAAACATTCCTGGACTGTCTGAATGAATAAGGAAACATTATTCATCAACTGTTCCAGTGTATTCAATGATTAATCAATAATATATAGTATGATTGTAAAATGCAGGATATAAAATGTACATGTATGGCTAAAGTGAAATTAATGATAAAGGACTGAAGTTGACCCTGGAAACATTCTGCTGGTTCTGTTCAGTTCTGTGAAACTCGTCTCAACAGGTTTATATTTGACAACTGCACGTCAGTTTCACCTTTGTGATCATTTCACTCTCATCTCCTGAAGTCGAAACATGTTCTTGTCAAAATAACGTGAAAGAACAAATTAAGTTTCATCTTTAAACATTTGGAACAAATTAAAACACCCACACAGAACAGATGACAGCTGGTTGTATTTGTGTTGAACTTGCAGTCCGCTTCATTTTCTGGGCATAAAAATTAAAAACATCTATAAAGATGTTTAAATGTGACGGAGACAGGAAGCCACTGTGTGTGTGTGTGTGTGTGTGTGTGTGTGTGTGTGTGTCAGGAGATCAACTGGAAATTACACCCAAAATATTAAAGGACTATTTCACCTCATTTTAAAAAGACCCAAAACGAGGTGAGGCACAGGCGGGTCAGTGAGGAGGGTTCTGGTTCTCCACATGTTGGTGCTGTTGGTCTTAATATAGTAAATAACCCATCAATAACTCCTTTATGATCCGACATTTAACATTTGGTTACAGACTTCATTTCTTCATATATTAGGGGGAAATCATGAACTTTGAACAAATTCATATTTTTGGGTCGTAATTAACTCAACAATGCTCGAGCAAAGAATTCCTTTAAATTATTGAGATCAATAACCATGAAATCAGATAAATCCAGACAATCCTGTCCTGTAAAATGACTGAGAGTCTAATCTGAGAGTCTTTATATTTGACAAAACATAAAAGCACAATTTCCTCCATAAAACAGTCAATTATAAAATATGAAGTGATTAAGACGAGTGTTGAAATCAGCAGAATATAAAACAGAGTTTGGTGAACAGAAGGAAAACAAACTGTCAGTGTGACGATCAGATGAACTGAACACAAAACCTCTAAAATACAATTCTAAAAAAGTTGAAAAATATAAAACAATATGAAAACACACATCATACACACGAGAGGCGTTGCCGGAACTTTGTCAGGTTGGACTGTCGGCCATGTTTACCCGCCTTAACGCGGTCAACGAGGGGCTTCTGGCAAAGGCTCATGGGAAAGATTTGGCAAAGTGTGTGTGCTGAATGTTTGGTGAAAAACAAACTCACTCAACGAAGAAGAAGACATCTGATTGGACGTGTGAGTTCAGCAGAATGTCTGTGAGCTGACAGTTCTATTGATCGGTATTCTATTGATTACTGATCATTTATTATCACAACAAGCTGCACAGCTGGACGAGTCACAGCTGGACGAGTCACAACTGGACGAGTCACAGCTGGACAAAACTAATTGTAGCCAATCAGATTTGAGGGTCGATGTGTCCAGCAGCAGTCGATCAGCTCCACCTGCTGGACACATCATGACTCTCTGTAGAATTACATAAAACTAGATTTCTATAATTAGAAACAATCTGAAATAAAAACAGTCAAACTTCATCACGTCTAATCAAAGACTAATTTCTCTGCTGCTGTTTGAAGCCGACGGTCACATCGTCCAGTATAAACACATTTTCTCTGTTGAGTGGAGTTTTCATTCACACTTCAGCACAAACTTTCATTTTACCTTCATGAGGCGTCTGAACAGTGAAATAAACACCACGCTGACCTCTGTCAGTGTGACTGCTCAGTGATTGTTTCTTTTTTGTGTGAAATATTGCAAAATTTGCCTCCTCAGGTCACAAAAACTCTTTAACGAGACCATTGGATGAGGACAAATAAAAGAAAACTAACATTATTGTTGCACAATAATGTTAGTTTTCCTTCTCTGAGCCCTCAGGTTTATTCTGGAGCCCGTGTGCTGTCCAGACCTCTCGGCTGGGAACCACTGAGTTATATAAAAACATATTTAGGCATTTAAAGCTTTTAATTTTCACTCAATTTAGGGAATTCATTTACACAACATTTGATTTGTCTCATCAAATAAGACAAAATTACTCCTTAAAATTCTGGATATTCGAGAAAAGAGAAAATCAATATACTGAACTTGTTAAATCATTAAAAAAATAATAAAAATAAACGGCAGAAGATTTAGTGGTTCTGTGGTTTTAGTGTCTCTGCTCTTCTTTTTACATTTACAATTTCTTTAAATCAGGCACAGAACCAGAACCAGAACTCACCTGCTGGTCTCATAGTGTCACACACTGATGGACGCTCTGCACTGTGATCCAGTCGTTACTGAAACATTGATTATATTGACAGTCACAGCTCAGAGCGTCCTCAGTGGTGGAATAAAAACAGGCGTTATACCTGATGTCAGGTCAGCTGTCGCTCACTGAAGCTCCGCCTCCTGTCGTCATGTTAAAGGAATAGTGCGAAAAGTAATATCTGACCTCCGTAGAAAACGCACACATGATCAAACATACAGACTTATTGTGGCGGCGGGTTGAGTTTCTCTTCCTCTGGCTGAGCCGGACCCACCGCCGGGCCGCCGTTACTGGCCTCAGGCTTCCCGTCTTTCTTAAAGGGGAACCCCTTCGTCTTCACAAACATGATGAGGTCAACGGTAAACAGCACCGTCGCAAAGAAACCAAACACCTGCAGGAGGAGAAGACGAGCACATGAACAATCTGAGAGGAAGTTAAGGGAGGTGACTTTAACCATCGAGGAGGAAGAGGAGGAAGAGGAGGGAGTTAATGAAGAAGACGAGGACGTATTAAAAGACAGGAGTGTCAGTGGAGTTCGTCTGTTTTCTTACCACAGCAATGTTCTCGTAAGCCGAGCCGCTGTGGTCTGAAGCAAACACGATGGAGGCGATGAGGAACAACACAGCGATGACACCGGTGTACACAAAGTCCTGCAGAGGAGGAGGAGAAGAAGAACTCAGGACGTTGTCTCGGGTTTACTGCGTGGAAACACACCTGTCACACTTTAGCAGTTTAGAAGTTAGAGATAGAGACTTTAATTGTCATTGTACAAAAATACATGAAATTTCAGGAGCACTCAAGTACTGGGCTCCAAATGTTTAAATAAAGTTTATGTAAAAGAAGTCCATGATGAGTTATTTTGGTGTTGAGTGTGAGTTTGTTCTCATGATAAGATTCCACTCTTATAAAGCTACAGCTGACTGCTGATTGGCTTAGCTTAGCATAAAGACTGGGAGGGGGGAACAGTTAGCCCGGCTCGGCCCAGAGTTCTAAAAGGTCCCAAACACGTTAGATCTTGTTTGTTTAATATTAAAATTGTCCGTCCATAAAACAGCAAGTTGTGATTTTTACATTTTGGCTTCTTTTACATATTTTTCTCTTCAGAAAAGTATTTTCAACTCACTGGAAAAACTATTTTGATTATTTGTGTTGATGTTTAAAGTACTCAACAGAGAAGTAAAGCTATGGTGTTAATATTGATTGATTGATTGATTGATTGCTGATAATTTATGACTCTGGTAAACGTCAAAGTCACTCATAAGAATAGTACTCCAGTAAAGTATCTGACAGTTAAATATCAAAAAGTACAAGTCAAAGTGAATGATATGTGTATACAGTGTATAGTATGGGTGGGCTGATGAGTCATTGTGCTCATTATCAGATATTCAGCACAGAATTGTTTGTTTTTTATTATTTCTATTGTTATCTGCACATTAACTTCTAACTGAAGATTTCAAATAAATAGGAAGTATGAAAACTCCAACTTGTACTCGAGTAAATGTACTTCGTTACATGTGATCATGTGATAACAGCTGTCTGCCTGCAGGTGGCAGCACTGCGCCGCAGCACCTGCAGCCTGCCGGGAATTCATTCGTAGAAGAAGAAAAACGGCGCATGCTAGCTGCGTGCTAACATGCTAGTTCCGCTGCCGTGGCCATGAAACAACAGTCGTCGGTGATTAACGGCTCGTTTTAACGTTTCCCGGCCGGTTTTTGTCCGCTCGCCGCGGTGACGATGCCGTGGAGGTGCTGTGTTCCCGGATGTAAAGGCTACGACGAGGCCAAGTCGATGGGGGTCGTGTTCCACGGGTTACCGACCCGGGACCCGCCGCGCTGCCGGACCTGGCTCCGAGCGATCCAGAACCCCAGACTGCACGAAAACATCCCGGTGTCCAAGTACAGCGGGGTGCGAGTGTGCAGCCTCCACTTCAGACCCGAAGACTACGAGGAGGACTTCAAGGCGAAGATACTCAACATCCCGCCCAAACCGATGCTGAAGAGCGGCGCGGTGCCGTCGGTGTTCCCCGGGAGACCGCACGGAGAGCCGGGCAGCACCGGGACATCTCCGCCCGCTCCGAAGAGAAGCAGAACACAGGTAGAGCTCCACCGAGTGAGCTGTATTCACTCTGGCTGTGCTTTATGCCGCTGTTTGGGTCGGTACCAACACATTAACCTGTTCATTTAAACACGACCAGCTCACTAACTGAGTTACAGGATGCAGCGGAGCGGGCCCTCCATGTGACGTCACCATCAGTTAATACGATCATTAACTCTATCGTCATTAAACACATGTGACGTAGTGTTGGTATGTTGTCATCAGTAGGACATGCAGGGTTCTGAAAACAGATTTTTATCATGTTGGTTAAAAAGGTGCAAAGACTCAGAAGTAGCTTCCTGTCAGAATCAGCTGATCCACAGAGGATCAGGTAGATCAGCTGGCAGTGCAGCTATAGTGGTTCCGACTCATTTGTTCAGACTTCACCTCGACCCTCCCGCCTGTTGTCAGAGGAACTGCAGATCAGAACACATGACCCGGGCCTGACTGTCTGCTTGTTTTGTTCACAGCCGGCTGGTGGAGCTGCAGGAAGCTCCTCACAGTCGCCTCCTGCAGCAGCAGCGTCCGATGAAAGCTTCTGCATCGTGGTGTCGGTCGACCCGCTGGACGACAGCTTCCACTCGGAACCAGAGTTCACCTCCATAATCTCCGATGAGTCTGATGAAGACATGGACAAGGACTGTACGATTGTTTACAACCAGAACCTGATGGAGCTGTTCAGGACGTGTCAGACGTGTGGACAGCCCATCGTGGAGAAGGAGGTGTTCCACTCGGGCGCACAGATGAGGGTGAAGTGGAGCTGTGACGGAGGACACTCTGGTACCTGGAAGTCTTCTCCTCACCTGAGAGATGTGCGTCCATGAAACTCACCTGCTGCTTCTTTTCACTGGACTGACATTTATACAGACGTATTTAAACACTGAGGTGCAGACGCTGCCTGTCACCTGCTCCCAAATGGTCCAGACTGGTGCTGGTCCGTGGTGTCCTTGTTCCAACACTTAGTTGAGACCCGGGTCACTGACGCTGGTGACGGCTGTGATGCTGTGGAGCCAATCTGCTTCATAAGAGGACTCCTGAGCTGGACTCACAGCTGATGTGGTCCCAACACACAGCGGCCCGTCAACAACAACCTTCCTGACATGAAACACCAGTGCAACACCCGGCGCACACTGAGGTCAGTATACTGGGTCCCTGCAGGCGCTGGAAACACCTGCAGTCACCTGAAACTTAACGTGCTGTTGAACCAGCTTTCAGTTTCATGTCTAACTGCATTACTTTGATATTAGATGGTTTTATAAAAGACAGAAACAGACAGGAAGCAGCTGCCGCCAAAATAAAGTCAAGTAGAATCTGATCGCTGTTTGTTTGTTGATAGTAATCAATTATTTCTGTACATTTAAACTTTCATATTTAAATTAATTTCACATCGTGTTTCATCAAACCTGCAAAGTGTGTTTTTATGATGCTTCAGATTATTAAATGTGCTGCACAGGAAAAGTTTCAAATATTGATCAGTGATGATGATCCAGTCTGTCTGTGTTCTCTTTGTAGGTGACCCGCTTTCAAAAGATCCAACAAGTGTGAGAACGGACACAAACCACAGTGTTACCAGTCTGAGCTTCGCTGGTCCAGCAGAACCGCCGCACACGGCAGAACCGCTGCACACGGCAGAACCGCCGCACACGGCAGAACGAGCCGTCAGCAGCTGTGTTTCTATGAAGAGTTTAAGATTTAGACATTTTATGGAAACAGCAAAACTCAAAAAAACCTCTTCTAAGTTTGTTCACTGGCTTGAGGTGGTTGTTGTCTTGAATCAGAGTTAAAGTGTTTGACAGAAACAGATTTGCTGAATAAACTGATCAGCTGTTTTCTCTGTCGTCTGCGGACAACACGCCACATGGTTGATGTTAGCTGACATGCAAGAACAATTAAAACCTGCCTGTCGACTCATTCTGGTCTCTAGTTTGTTTCTGTTTCCTTCTGCAGCCTGAGCCGCTCCGTCCTCTGACCAGGTTACACTTTCAGTTCATTCTCTCAGAACAGACACCAGATTCACTATTTGACATTTTTTGCAAACTTTCTAAAGTTCTCTTGAAACTCGCTGCCCGCTTTATGGAAACATGGCTACTGTTCCCACAGACGAATATTAATATATGAATATTGATTAATATCTATAATTAATATCTATTAATCTGTTTATTATTGTTCAGTCCCTAAAATGTCGATCAGTGTTTCGTCCTCCACTCAAACATTGTCAGTTCTTTCTCACAGAGGAGGAAAGAAACCAGATTTAACAAGCTGACATCAGAATGAAGACTGTTTTCCTTAAAAAACATTCAAACTGATCAATAAATAATAATTATTGGTGATCAAATTCTTTCTCCTCTGGTATCTTAGTGGATCTATAGACCTTTATTCTGGAGGGACATCAGAGATAATGACGTCCTCAGGAAGTGACGTCACACTGAATGATATTAATCTGTAAACCGCTGAGAAACTGAAACACAATCACCTCCATTAGAGCTGAAACACTGTTTTTACCCTTAAATAAAGACAAATGTTGGTGACTTTAAAGCTGCTGATTGGTTGTTAATGTGATCTTTTAACCGTCAGAAAGTTGAACAGCGTCTGTTTATGATTGATTCATTATTTCAGTAAAATTATAAATATTCTGGCCTCAGATTCTGAAAGGAGATTTAAAGTTTAATGATTAATTATGAATATCATGTAACAGATTAATGGAGGATGAAAATAATCATCTGTTGCTGGACAGGCAGGTGAGCCGTTTCATCCTGTTTCCAGTATTTATGCTAAGCTAAGCTAAGCTAAGCTAATCAGCTGCAGCTGTATGTTGAGACATGAGAGCAGAGTCAGTGTGAACATGTGACCCTCAGAGAGGAAGAAGGAGAGTTAAAGCTGTTCAGGTGAGCTCTTACCAGGCTGGGCCAGCAGGTGATGCCCACCCGGGTGTGCAGGACGGTGGAGAGGAGGATGAGGAGCAGCAGGGTGAAGAGGAAGGCCGTGCAGCTGACGAACTCAAAGAAGTAGAGAGAGGAGCAGTTGACGCAGCTGCTGACCACCTCCTCCAGGATGAAGGCCACGAAGGAGAACAGCTGACGGAGACACAGACGTCAGATTATCAGCGTGTTTCAGTCCGACGGGTCAGAACTCATTAATGAGAACATCCAGGAAACACCCACACAGCCAGCTGATGCTCACAGACAACATGCACATCATCACCTGTTCAACTCAGCACGTGACCAAGACCGTCCATATATGGACTCACCTGACTCAGCACAGGTGAGTCCCAACATACATTATTACTCATAATAGACAACATGAGTCCAGTGGCTGCATGTTGAAGACGTCACACAAATTCCAAGTGAGGAAGTCAAAGAAAGAGTAAAAGTAAAAATGAACCCTGTGCAGACTGGTGTGTGTGTGTGTGTGTGTGTGTGTGTGTGTGTGTGTGTGTGTGTGTGTGTGTGTGTGTGTTGGACCAGTATGCTCTCAGTGGGAGTTGCTGACTCAGGGACTGTAGTGGGCGTGTCTGGACCGCACTGAGCTGAGTCAACAGGAAGAGGAAGGAGCAGCCGGCCCACCCCCACCCTGGAACATTTAATGGTACGATCCAACAGAGAACACAGCAGCGGTCTGGACCTTAAATCCAGTTATTAAAAGGCTGAAAAACTGATATTTCAACAAAACTCTGCTGTCACAATGTCTGATCCCAGTTGTAGTAAAGTAATGTAACTACTCAGAGTAACTGTAACTGAACCCTGGACGTCTTCACTTGAAGGCTGAAGTTCATCGCTTTGTATTAAATCTTATGTTTAATGAACCGTCTGACTTCAGGCCGACACGTCTCCACCCTCTGCTGCTCTGCACAGTGTAACTAAGTACAGTACAAGTACCTCTAACTGGGACTACTCCACTACACCTCAGAGGAAATCTTAGTCCTTTTACTCCACATACTACAGCTTTAGTTACAAGTTACTTTACTGTGTCAAAGTACCAAGAATCATCCTTCAAAATCGTCTCAATATCGACATATTTAGTCAAAAATATTGTAATTTGATTTGTGGAGATGTCTGATTATCCAGATGAATATGTTGTGAGTGTGTTGTGACGTCACGTCTCTCAGCCCTGTGAATAGTATTCAGTGTAACACTTCAGTATTTTGTTGTTGTGGTGGTTGAATAACGCTGCAGGACTTCTGCTTCCTGTCTCAGACTGAAGCAGGAGCACGACGGCCCAGACCGGAGCTGAAGGAGGCTGAAGAGCTGCAGAGATCTGATGCTTCATCACTTTGTCACGTTCAGACGTGTGGAGCGTTAAACACACGAGAAACACACATGTAGTTTGTGTCTTCTCCGTCTGTGCTGTGGTGAAGCTCTAGACGGTGTTTGTCTCTGCTCTGGGTTTTACAGTCAGAATGCTGTGTTTAAAACTGAACGTCAGCTCGTAAAAAAGTCTTTGTTTCCTTCAGACGGAGACAAACCCTGAACCACAGAGCTAAAATAAGATCAGCTGACATCACGCTGCTCTTATAAACACTGGAGCTGCAGAGCAGCCGGCTGAAAACATTTAGGATCCATTTCTCCTCTGGAGAACACGGAGCTGCACACAGTGTCCAACACCTGCAGCGCACAGTGTCCAACACCTGCAGCGCACAGTGTCCAACACCTGCAGCGCACAGTGTCCAGCACCTGCAGCGCACAGTGTCCAACACCTGCAGCGCACAGTGTCCAACACCTGCAGCGCACAGTGTCCAGCACCTGCAGCACACAGTGTCCAACACCTGCAGCACACAGTGTCCAACACCTGCAGCACACAGTGTCCTGCACCTGCAGCACACAGTGTCCAACACCTGCAGCACACAGTGTCCTGCACCTGCAGCACACAGTGTCCAACACCTGCAGCGCACGGCGTCCAACACCTGCAGCGCACGGCGTCCGGCACCTGCAGCGCACGGCGTCCGGCACCTGCAGCGCACGGCGTCCGGCACCTGCAGCGCACGGCGTCCGGCACCTGCAGCGCACGGCGTCCGGCACCTGCAGCGCACGGCGTCCGGCACCTGCAGCGCACGGCGTCCGGCACCTGCAGCGCACGGCGTCCAACACCTGCAGCGCACGGCGTCCGGCACCTGCAGCGCACGGCGTCCGGCACCTGCAGCGCACGGCGTCCAACACCTGCAGCGCACGGCGTCCGGCACCTGCAGCGCACGGCGTCCGGCACCTGCAGCGCACGGCGTCCGGCACCTGCAGCGCACGGCGTCCGGCACCTGCAGCGCACGGCGTCCGGCACCTGCAGCGCACGGCGTCCAACACCTGCAGCGCACGGCGTCCGGCACCTGCAGCGCACGGCGTCCGGCACCTGCAGCGCACGGCGTCCGGCACCTGCAGCGCACGGCGTCCAACACCTGCAGCGCACAGTGTCCGGCACCTGCAGCGCACGGCGTCCAGCACCTGCAGCAGGCCAGTGTTGAATGTCTCGTCAACACCTGACCCACCAACATGGACTCAACATGTTGGTGTTAATGTGAAGCTCCTGAGTCACACGGCTGGTCCGCTTCAAAACGACAGAGGAGGAAACAGCACCACATCCTACATGTCCCATGATGCACCTGACTGTCAGACAGGATGAACACAGGAGGTGAAATCTTCACTCTGCTCTTCTGCAGTTCACCTCGTTTTCCAAAGTGTTCTACTTGATGTTTAGTTTGTTGCACACAAACTTCAATATCATTAATTGATTTGTTTTATGAGCTCATTTCTCTTTTCAGGACGAAGCAGAGCAGCAAAGTTTGAGGCCGAGACATGAGGACGAGGAGCGATCCACACGGAGGACTTTATAATATTCAGTCATAGTTCAGAGAGCAGGAGCATTAACGACTACTGCCACTCAACTGATCCAGAGACGTTCAGACGTAACGCTCACACATCAGAGGCCTCAGCAGGACGTTTCAGAGTCGTCCAGCACATCCTCTTTCTGTCCCACACTCACCGCAGCCGGCGGCCTGCAGGCCGGATGCAGCTCGTCCTGCCGACTGTTAACTGTTGCAACAGCCGAGGGTCAGCTGGTCTGAGATCTGCCAACGAAGCTCTGCAGCACTTTCACTTCCCAAAGTGCAGCTTCCTGAAGAGCCGCTGCAGTCACACAGGGGTCACACACACACACACACACACACACACACACACACACACAACACACACACACACACACACACACACACACACACACACACACACACACACACACACACACACACACACACAGACACACACACACTAACCAGCTCTGTATAAACTGACAAGGTTTAATCTGTGTTTCATTTAAAGAAACGTGGTGAAACAGTGAATGAGTGATTCTTTGTTTCCTCGTGTTTGTCTGATAAACGTCTTCACTGGATCAACGAGCTGCAGGCAGGAAGTCAGACGGAGACGGACATGATGATGTTTGAGGCTGAGAACTTAACCCTGACAATGTCCAGTTTAATCCTCTTCAGCTGTGTGATAATTTAATAATAATAATAATGTGATCATCGTCTTTGTGACATCTGGATTTATTTGGATCAGACTGATATTAAAAATAAAGATTAGCTGGAACCATAAAATGAACTTTATTATTTCAAAAACAATGAACTTTTTTTGGAAACAGGTTCATTAATTAAAGAACTAACAAACGATCTCTGTTGTGTGTTTTATATCTGAGCTTTGGACAGAACCAGACGAGTGAAGACTCTTTAAAGATCATTCGATGTAATTAAATAAATGATCTCCAGATGAACTAAAGCTCAGATGATCATCAGCTGCAGCTCAGCCTTCAGTCACCACGGTGATGACGGGGATGGAAACACGACGTCCTGCACTGAGACTTCATCCTCTCTAATCGCCTCTCACATTCTCCTCAGTTTGTGTTTGTTAAACTTTTGCAGAAAATACAAATGACATTTTGTTTTGCTGCGTTTCTCTGCAGCTGCTACAGGAGTGTTTGTTCTGGTCTGAGATCAGTTCTTCTGCAGCCTCTCAGCTGGTTTACTGCTTTAACAAAGTTTCCTGAGGAACATTCAGCGGAATATCAAATGTGTTTCTGATGTTTCCCCTGTGATTACTCACAACAGCACTCTGTTAACAGACCACACACTGGGAGCTGTGGTTTCCTCCTGTTAGCAGGTCTGAGGCCGGTCTGACTGCTCTCAGATCAGTCGGCTTGTATTTTGTGTATAAACCAGGTTCACACTCATCTGTCCTGTGTTTCGTGTTTCTGAGAGCATCGACCTGCAGATGTGTAAACCACATTCATCATCGGATGAGACTGCAGTGTTTTCCACAGATTAGACTTTGATGCATTTGTTTTTTGCAGTGTTGTAAAGAAGAAGTCTCACTTGAGTAAAAACACAGATATGTTGTTAAAATATTACTTTGGTAAAAGTGAAAGTCAACTGTACGATTATTGCTCAAGTAAAAGTCTTTAAGTATCTGATGTTAAACGTGCTTCAGCATCAGATCTACAAGTGAATGATACATTTATTTAAATGTTTGATTTTCAACATGTTTGTGATACTTTGGCTCTGATGCAGAAACCTGCTGGTGACATCACAGCAGCGCCGTCCACCATTACTACAGTCAGCGTGTCTTCATGATGAGCTCAGACTCTCACTGGTTACCTGTGACTGTACAAACAACAGGGCGATGCTGTGTTGGCGCAGCGGTCTGAAACACTTCAGGACGTTTGAACTCACCACTTCAACAACTTTGATCCCAAAGCGGATTTTATCCAGATTGTCTGATGGCACCATGAACCAGGAGTCTTTTGGGTTCGGCGCCGTCGTTGGGGAGTAAACTTGACTCGCCATGATGAAGCTGCAGAGAGACACCAGAGTTATTCTGACAGAATCACACCGACACTGGACAGAAGAACCAGCAGCAGCACCAGCTCCAGACCAGGTCAGCCTCAGGAGCAGAATTACAACATTATTGCGAAACATTGCAAATATATGCAAAAATCACCTGCAAAAATTCAAAGTGATGACTAATGCAATAATATAGTTTCCACTTGTATTCTTATTTAGACCTTTTCTCACCTTTTCACTATTAACTGACATGACAGCAGCAGCAGTACATGAACACTGCTGTCACGTCCTGCAGGACACTGACGCTGTGAGTGTCTGTTAACGGCTGCGTGACATTAAAGACTCAGAGTGAAAGTGAAACCGAGCAGACAGGTGAGTCCAGGTGAGTGAGTGAACTCAAACACTGATCAGAGATATTTATACAGGTAAATAAACTGACTTACATCCTGTGGACCTTCTGTCACCAGATGGTCTCTGACACGCCTCTGTCATCTCTTGAAACACCGGACTTCATTTAAAGTTTAGTTATTTAATGATTACGAGCTCACAGACGGACACAGAACCACTGCAGGACGGGACTGGAAGCTTTCCCGTGAACAGATGTGTGTTCTAGTGAATTCGGCATATGCTTTATCTAACATTCCGCAGTTTATTATACGAATATCTCATCTTTTATAAGTCACTTCAAACACTTTCCGCTGTACATCTTGCTGGAAAATCTTCAAAGGAAATATGACGAGAACAACTCTGACAGATGAGCTGATGTTTACTAACCATAACCCTCTGTAGAAAACATAAACAGGCTTCATGCCGTGTTTCCTTCACAGAAACATCTTTTTCTAAATTGACTGGATTTTGAATGGAGGTTGGTGTGGTGCTTTCCTCCGCAGGAAGGAGCGAACAGACGTGTTGGCTGTTTGGCCTAAAATCTGCTAAACTTTCCCGCTGAAACAGGAAGTTAGTCTGCAGGTAAAAGATAATAAAAGTTGGATGTTTCAGGAACAAACTCACCGCTCAGGTTTCTTACAGGTCGATGAAAAGTAAAGTGTCCAGTTGTGAAGTTAAACTTCAACTTGTCTTTTTGTTTCTCCTCTGCCGAGCTGACTTTAGGCCAACTTCCGCGTTTATTCTGTCGCTTTATTCTGTCAAGGCAGCCGGAAGGACTGCAGCTTCCGGCTCAAACCTTCAAATTAAAATGAAAAGAGTTTCATGTACAAAGAAAGAAAGAAAGAAAGCTTTAGTATATACTGAGTTATAAAAGGTAACCGTCTGATCGCCAGTAAACACAGGTACATCTCAAAAAATTAGAATATCATGAAAAAGTTGAGTATATTTTGTCATTCATTTCAGAAAGTGAAAACCAAACATTATAAAGATTCATATCACATAGAGTGAAACATTTCAAGCCTTTATTTCTTGGAATTTTGATGATTATGGCTTACAGCTAATGAAAACCCAAAATTCAGTGTTTGAATATTACATAAAACGAATAAAAAAAAGGATATTTTAAACAGAAATGTCAGGTTTGGCCCCCTTTTGCATGATTACTGCTTCAGTGCAGGGTGGCATGGAGGCCATCAGCCTGTGGCACTGCTCAGGTGTGATGGAAGCCCAGGCTGCTTCGTCAGCGGCCTTCAGGTCATCTGCATTGTTGTTCTGGTGTCTCTCATCTTCCTCTTGACAATGAATCTATATAATGTTTGGTTTTCACTTTCTGAAATGGGTGACAAAAAATATTGAACTTTTTCCTAATTTTTTTAGATGTACCTGTACAATATTTTACATTCATGTTCAGTTTTTCTCAGCAAATAAATATTTAATATTTAATATTTAAAACTCTGGTCATAACTCAAAGTCTCTACGCACTTTGGTTTTATACAATCTGTTCACCGCACCTTATATTTCATCTTGCACTACAATTACTCTGCTTATTTATACATTTTTATGTATTTTGTACATTTTGTATACTGTTTTACTTTTTTCTATTGCTATTTAATATGTCTAGGTTGTTTCTCTTATTTCATTGTGTTGTTATTGTCTCTGTGTATAATGCTGCTGCTACACCGGAATTTCCAGCTTGGGATCAAAAAAATATATCTATCTATCTATCTTTAACATTAACAGTCAATATTTCACACAATGTGATCGTGTAAAATTAATCGTTGAAGAGATCATATTTTCCTCAAAACACACTGGACCTCCCAGTCCAGCAGGTACATTACTGAAGAACAAGTCCTTTTACTTGAAGTATTAAGTAGCCTGAAAAGGAAATACTCCATAAGTAAAGTAAAAGTACTACAAAGTTGTATTTAAGTACAGTATCTGAGTGAATGTACTTCATTACTTTCTCCTACTGGATATGATACAGTTGTTCCTAACACACAAGCTTTCATTCATTCAAAATATATGTTGTCATATTTTTTTATGTTTCTAAATTTGGACAGTTTATGTGTTTATGTGTCAAATGAAGATTTCCGTTCCGCAGTTTAAGTGTGTGCTTTTATTGTGAAATAAACCAATATTATTTCCGTTGTATTTTATTTTGGTAG